>NW_008795405.1:9156235-9165086 GCF_000699145.1 Aptenodytes forsteri
GGACACTTTTAGGGTTTGGCTGGACAGGGTGCTGGGCCATCTTGTCTAGACCGTGCTTTTGCCAAGAAAGGTTGGACCAGATGATCCTTGAGGTCCCTTCCAACCTGGTATTCTATGATTCTATGATGGTATGATTCTATGTACATGGTAGAGTTCTTTATGAAAATACTAATTAAACTGAAATCACTCTCAGGGAATGATATAAAGTTGGGATCCCATTCAAAACCCAACACTTCACTGGCTAGTTTCCTACCCAACAGCAGAGGAATTGGTTGTCACATGGGTCCAGGAATAATTACAGCAGCAGATGCACACTCCTGAGGCGTCACAGTTCTTATTCTGCCTTTGCTCAGGACTTTTATTAGCTGCTACTATCACAAGGTTGATTCACTCCCTCCAAGCAAAGCACATGGCTGTGTCTGCTTTAACAAACATATTTTTAAGGAATCTCTTTCTTCTCAGGATAGATCTTCTGTTTCTACAACAGGTAGCTTGCTACTTTAGGCAAGATTTTTACTAGGGAAAAAAAAAAAAAGGATTACCAAGGAAGTAAAATGAAATAGGGTGTGAGGATTTGGAAAGTGCTTTAAGTCTAAATTCTTGTTATCTACTCTATAGCACTAATATCTTACAGAACTTTTACATTAAATCTAAGTCAAAGTTTTGGATATTTCATTGTGTACCTGTGAAAATGGAGTCTCGTCTATGTTTCTTAATTCCCAGTTCAGGGCAGTATTTGTTAACCAATTGATTCTTGTGCATATGCTAAAGTACCAGTACAGCCATTAAAGTCAATGGATCTCAGTCAGGTCTAAGTGCATCACTGATTTATCTATATAAAGGCCTATAATTAGAATGTATACTTGTAGAAGATTTAAAGAAAGATTGAAGAGTCAAGATCAAAGGCCAAATCCAACTAGATATTCACTATGGTAGAACAGTTTTCTGCTTGCTATTTTCTCTAGCCAGCAATGTGAGAGTGAGGTGGCCAAGGTTTGATTCCTCAGCCCAAGCAACTAGATACGCATTTACAACTGATGAATTCTGGCACAAATCCAGATAAAGATTGAATTTATTACTCAAGACTGATAAAGAAAGGCTTGGCTTTCTGACCTCAATAAAAGCTGGTACATATGAAAACTTCTCCAGTTTTTCCAAGTGCACCAATTGGTCTATACAAAATATTACTTTACAACCCTGTCTCATCTATGTCAGTGTCATCATTTGTCCATTCTGTTATATCCATGAAAGCTGCAAGCCAGCTCCCAATTCAAAGACCTTTCAAGGTCCTTAAAGAATGTTCCTGCCTAATGATTCATAAAATAGAAAATTATCTGCTTAACTGATAGGATAGTTACTTTGTCTTTCTTTCACATACTAATGTAACAGAGAAACTTTGTTTCAACATGCAAAGTGTAACATTCCTATACATTCCAAAAACTGCAAACAAGCAACCAAGAGAAAAACCAAAACAAACCAAAAGAAGATATGGTTTTCATCTAAAGAACACTTAACAAATGACAGATACTTTACCATGTTTCGTTCAGAGAAAACAGCATTAATAGACAGTCAACAAAAATTTGACATTTGTCTAATATGCCTTGAATATGCCTGCTACTCTTAGTTTTCTGGTCAGTTCTGATGAGATCACCACATTTTGCTTCTGTGAAATGGAAGAATGACACTATCTCCTATGCAAAGAGCTTTGTGATGTGCTGGTGAGAAGTACTATACACTAATTAGGTATTTATGAAGTTTCCACTGCTTGCGCTCTCCAGAAGAACTGTACCTTATTCTACCTTGTTGCATTAAAAAATGCTCTATCTTCAACCAATGTTTAAAGGCCTTCTGGCCAGTACAAGTGCAGCTATGACAAATATCACCTTACCTTCTATCCATGCTATTTTTCCCTATGCACATCTCTATCATTTTTCTTTAATTTCAGTTTTGCTGCTGGTTTTCTCAGAAAACATATTCACATGACAGAAACAGCTTCACAGCCACCAAGTAAGAATTGGCAAAAGCAGGTTGAAAAAAGCTTCTAAACTTTAAAAGAGGATTCTTTATAATTACATATACAGGATCATTTTCAGAATGAAACAGGATTTTAAGACTGACAGTATGCCTTTCTCTTTACCTCAGCTTCCCGTTTGTAATGTGGTGGTTGTAAGAGTCAACTGTTTCCAAGAGATCTTGTGTGGTGTTGTTCTTGAAACATGAGAATCAACTGAAGACCTGTTTAATTCAGTTTCTGTTCCCTTCCAACAGTTATTCCTAGACCCTTCAGAGAAGAGTACCTCCATCGTAGTAAACTGTTAAAGTTCACAGATAAATTTCCTTCTTAATCTAATCCATCTACAGCTGGTGACTGGCTGTAATGTAACTCTCAATGTAATTTAATTAAAAACTCAATGTAACGGTAACGTACTGTCAATGTAACTGCAAATAACTAATGTAACTGCAAATATCCTTATTATTCATATAACTGTCTCAACTTCTTGAATACAGCTAAGCTTTAGACTTTGGGTTATATTTCATGGAATGCATTCTTTTGGTCTGGGCCAAAACAAATATCAGAAAGTATATCCTTTCAGCAAACTGAAATTCTTTCATTCAGTTCTATTACTATCCCTTTGCTTTACTACACTCATCAGATGAAAAATGGAATTACAACATTTTACATCTGTAATAGGAACTGGTACTATGTATCCTAATACTTATCTGCTTCCTAAACTAAAGAGTCCCCAACTTTGCAGTCTCCTTTCATGTGGAAGACTAACCAGGTTTGCTCCTGTTTCCTTAAGTTCTTTTTAAGCTGGAGAAAGCTAGTGTTCAAAGCTAGAACATACCTTTGATTCACACATTTCTATACTTGTTCATAGTATTTTTTCTATCCCAGTCTTATTGGATATTTTAGTGCTCTTTGAAATTAATTTCATATTTCCAGTGAAAATTCAACATTAGCACTTCTCTTAATTCGATAAAAGATACCTGAAACCAAATAGTTATTCATTCTAATTTGGATTAGCTTTATTGTTGAACACATCTCTTATCAATCATCAGGCAATTATCAATCATTCCTCCTAGCTTTACTGGGAGCCTCTGACTCCTCAAAACTTTCTCTATGTATAACTAAGGTAAATAACATTATGTCATTTCTAAGCATTGCTACTTGATTGTTCATCTCCTATATTGGATTTTAAAACCCTTAGGCATTTCCTTACAAGTCTTTTGAAAATTAAAAATGGCCTATTTTTTTGTACTCTTTTATTCTTGTTCACCATTGTACAGAAATACATTTTAACTGATAGCTAATGTCATTGAAGTTTCTCCAAAAGGTTATTCTAAAAAGTCTTCAAAAATTGGAAGCTTGACTTCAGTTAATATTTACAGAGTACTTTGGAACCATAATCCTTCTTGAAAATAGACACACCTATCTTTTAATTCAACGTCACCACAGAATCATTAAGGTTGGAAGGGACCTCTTGAGATCTAGTCCAACCCCCTTGCCAGCTAAGTTGTCCAGGATCATCTCGAGTTGGTTCTTGAATATCTCCACAGATGGAGACTCCACAAACTCTCTGGGCAACCTGTTCCAGTATTTGACCACCCCTACAGTAAAAAAGTGTTTTCTTGTCTTTCCACCAACATTTAAATAGCACCTTCATTAAAGGCAAGTTGCGTATTGAAAATAATTTTCTAATTAAAAGAAAAAACCCACAAAAAATAAACAATGGACATGTACAAGCTAAGATTAATATCAGCATTATCTTGGTACAGAATTCAACAATTTTTGGATTGAAAGTATTTTGGAACCTACTGGATCTAATTTTTCTGTTTTCTAAGCATTCTCATCCAGTTATTTTACAAGTCTGAGCTGTCTCCTCTGGGAGACTTATTGTTGCTGTGTTTGTATACAGAGTTCATTGTTTCAAGTGCTCTGAAAGTCAGATTAATTAAAGTATTCATTTTGTTTATTTCACTGCTGCTCAATCAAGGCAGACCTACATCTTGTAAGAACATAAGTACTTTACACTTCTACTTTTAGAGCATATTCCACACTAAGTAGTTGATTTTCCTCATAGGGACCAATTATAAAACATGAAGGAAAATGACACTTATTCACTGATATTGCACCTTTAAAAAGGCGAGCAGAAATAGTAACAGAGGAAAGGGACTTATTACTTATCTTTGGCTCCTTGCAGAAGTTGATAATGATATACATATTCATAATGTTTTTGTCAGAACACTGATACACATTGGAGAACTTCAGTAAGTTTTAAACGTTCGTTTAAATCTGTTTCTTTTCTCTCTGTAAACCAGCTGTGAACTGTGACCAGAAAGTCTTAGATCTTCTTCAGCTTGTTTTTCCATTCTTTACTCTTTCGCTTTCATGGCTGAAAATAGGAACAATAGCCTTGCTGTTGCTGAAATGTTCCTGTTCCTGACAGGCTTAGGAATAGGTAGGTGTTCCATGTGCAAAGAGGTAGCAGAGATATTTGCAGGTATTTACAAACAGGATTGCAGGAGCTGCCCTTAATCATAGAACTGGAATCACCAATGGCTATGCAAACAGTATCAAGACTGAGGAAGGAAAGCAAGCAGTAGTACTACTAGCAAAGGATTTTCTTTTGGTTTTAGGTAATGTTGTGTTCTGGATAACAGGAATAATTTGGTTTTTTCATTGATGTTTTGAGGGCATTCATTTTTACATAGAGTCCTTAAAGACCCGTGGTCAACATAGTTTGGCATAGTATTACATAGCTTATCACTGATTTTAGTTAAAGCAGATTTTCGTTTCAGTGTTAGTAACACAGCACATTAAGCTATATCCAATAAAATCAAAGAATAATATAACTGTTCTGCTTAAATAAATGCCATATTCACCCTTAAATCTGTGATACCCTAACAGTCCTTAGACTTTCTTGTACATCAGTACTCTGGAAAACTGTATATATGGCTGTTCACTGTGTCCCAGCTAAGTGGAAGACAGACAATGAGGCAAAGGCAAACACTGGAGTGAAGAAACCACTGGAAGATCCACCAGAAGCTATCAAGTAAATAAATTTCATATGCAACCTGGGATTAAGCTTTTAAAGGGCCTAGTTAACAATGGGATCTTCTTGCAAATTTAGACCTGAATACCCTTCTATTACATACCTTCAAAGATAAATATCAACCCTCCCAGCTTTTGCTGTCACAAAGAAGCTTCTATCACCTAGCTGTTTTTTTTAAAGAAGGTTACACTTTCAAGAACCACAGTCTATGACTCTGGAAGTCTCAATACTTACTGGTGATGCAGTACCAAAGGATACAGTAACATGAAAATGGCTTTACAGTTTGATTAATCACACCTGAATTAACTTTGCAGAGTTTGAATGGTATGGATTAAATTAGGCACAAGGCCATGCACTCAGCAATAACACTGAGCAGATACTCATTAACTGTAGAATTTCACTTGATGACTCTGAATGAAACAATGAAACAGGAATTCTGCCTTTAAAAAAGAAAAGAAAGCAATATGTAGTCACATAACTGAAGACCCTTACAAAACGCATAATCTCCAAGTGGCTCAAATAAAATCATGCAGCACATTCATCTTTGATTTCTTGATTCAGCAACTTTGCTATTCTTCTAAAACAAACTTTGTAAACATAGTTTTTCCAGGTTTTCCAAAAAAATCAAGTACAGGTATAATAGTATTCAAATAGCTTATGATTAGAGTTGGAATCTGTCCTACAATCAATTGAGCTAACAGAATATACATATATATGTGTATATATATTTATATATATTAACAACTTTTATCCCTGTGTGTGGAATTGGAGCACTGTAATGATGTCACAAATTCCTGCTGAGTAGGGGAATACAGAATCTCAAGAGCCCTGGGATTCCAAATTATCCCATATTTTTGGGTGCAAATTTCCAAATGGCTTCTGTAGAGTCCTTTCTACTAATTTTAGATTTCAGCCCCTTGTTACAACGTGGCTTTATTCGAGTCATCATTCAAATTATTATAGCCATAACAAATATAAAAACCTACATCTGAACAACAGACTAGAACTTAATTTAGATTGATCTCTGCTGTTAAGTAGCCTGTTTTTCAATAATTCTTACTGATTATGTACATTATGAGAATAAGATTAACATAATAACAGGCATACATTACAATAATATTTTGCAGTCCTCCATTATGGCATGATCACTGTACGAAGAGTCAAACTTCGTAAAAGCATTTATGATTATGACATTAATGTGCTTAGTGTGGCTGGTGAGAAATATCATTTTGTGATGAGGAAACTGAGGCACAAACAGTACAGCAATTTGCAGAAGAGTATGCAATAACCTTTGGCAGGTATACAAACCGCAGATCCTCTCACTCCTCTTACAAGACAATCGTTCTAAACACATTCATTGATCTGTGTATGTTAGACACCGTTAGCGTAACTTTCTAATTCAGTGGCACAGAGAAAAAAGAAGCCTAATATTTATTTTTATAGATTTTTATAAAAAATTCATCATAAATTCAAAGCCATATTTGAAGACAGTTAAGTGAAAAACTGTACTATAAGGAATTTGTCTAAGCATTAGAAAATGAAGCTTTAAAAGCAACCACACAAACACACTCTTTCTAGAAGTGATTCAGAGGCAGAAACTATGGGAAAACTGGATTCTTCCTAAAAGAGAATGGTATTATTTCAAATGCTCATTTTCTAAGTAACTGAAATAATTAAAAATCTGTGTTAATTCTATGTTGTAAAATAAACTTTTATTATATTTTAAACTTATCATTTTGTGGGGTTTTTTTACATTTTTCTTTATAGTCAATTCACATTTTTAAATTTATGTTTCCTTAGTGTAAGCTATAGTATATTAAGGCATTATTACAGAGGAAGTTGCTGCCTATTTTTTTCTAGATAATGTTACAGGGAAAAAGTCAGTCTACAAAGAATAAAAAAAATTTCAATATTTCTCTTAACATTCTTTAAATCTGTTTTTTCTCCATCTTTGCTTTTCTCATCTTTTTTGTATTCCTTGTTATCTTACCATACCATGCCATGCACATGCCTCTTTCCTTTAATTACTTTTTGTACTTACTTGTTCATCCACACTTTTACGGCCTGTTGCTAAGCAACATGCATAACATTAGGACATACATTCATTTATCTTTGAACACGTTCTACTTCCTATTTATGTCATTCTTTTCCAATACTTTATCCCATTCAATGTTGCTGTTGATTTCCATGTTTTCACACCTTGTTCAGAGTAACTTGCCTAAGAATATCTATACAATTTTAAAAATAATTCCTAAACTGATAATATAGTTTTAATACTCAATGTTGATGCTCTTTTTTCATTTTTATCTCTATTCAATTAAAAAAAAAAGATGATGCACAAAATATTCTGTATGAAGAAATGTATCTGTTAACTTGGGCAGAGGTATGAAGTCAGAAATAGAAGAGAGAGAAAGGCTACCAAAAATGGACCTGCAGGAAGGGCAGAAGACAATATAAGTTATTATCTGAGGTGGACCTCGTTTCATAAATATGGTGGGGCCTTGGAGGTAGAGAAAAGTGCAAATTTGATGTATTTAAGACACAGGAGCAAAAGTAGGACTTAAAAAGCAGAATGTCTTGGATAAACCAATTACTTCAGCAATTAGGAAATAGAAGGCTTTGGTCCTGTATGTCTCTTGAAAGCTACACAAAATAGCAAACAGGTTAACTTTAGCAAGCTTTCTCTGAAAGATTTTTAAGACTTACTATATAGACATCCCAGGTGTCTACTTTTAAGGCTTCATATTAACATTAAAAATTGAAAAAGCTTGGTTATAAACTATTATAGAATATGAAAGAAATTCAACCACCTGCCATCCTTCAGCCTCCCCTAACTATTCATTTTTGTTCTCTTACATTCTTTCAGAGTCATGGAATATTTTAATAAATTGTCTTCAAAAACTCGGACAGGGTTATGGCAGGGTAGAAAGGGGTTAATGTCCTAAGGAATTAGCCTTGCCAAATAACAGATGTTGTCAGCATCAATCCAATTTTCTTTTTTAGAAAAAAAGTTACTTAGAGGAGCAGAAACAAGATGTATAATGAGTAGAGAAATAATGAATCTAGCCTTCTATAGATTTGCTTCATCTACCCACCACAATAACCTGATTCCTCAGTGACTTCGCACTTTACAATGCTTCCAATTCTCTTCATGCTTCTCACCCTTTTCCCTTTCCTTGTTGTTTGGCTGAGTAGGAGGCAGACTATGCCACAACTGATTGAAGCTTTATCTATGTTTAAAAACTACATATATGTAGGAAATTAGTAAATACAAGCTTAACAGATAACCTGCTTCTATTTCTCAGAATGAATAAATAGCATGTTTTCTACCTCAGCTGGAAAACAACACATGTTGCTAAAATTTTAAGTTCTAGAAACTTAGGATGGTTTAGATCTCTATTTGTCTCCAGTTTGGTTGAAATTAGCCAATGTATTAAAAATAATTAAGGCAGGATAGAGAGAAAGTGTGAATGTATAAGACTTACTTTGGATGTGGAAGTGGATGTGGTCTACCTGGACTTCAGTAAGGCCTTTGACACCGTCTCCCACAGCATTCTCCTAGAGAAGCTGGCGGCTCACGGCTTAGACAGGTGTACTCTGCGCTGGGTCAAAAACTGGCTGGACGGCCAGGCCCAGAGAGTTGTGGTGAATGGAGTCAAATCCAGTTGGTGGCCGGTCACGAGCGGTGTTCCCCAGGGCTCAGTTTTGGGGCCAGTCTTGTTCAATATCTTTATCAATGATCTGGATGAGGGGATCGAGTGCACCCTCAGGAAGTTTGCAGACGACACCAAGTT
>NW_008795405.1:9165751-9169958 GCF_000699145.1 Aptenodytes forsteri
AAACATTGGACCAGGCTGCCCAGGGAAGTGGTTGAGTCATCATCCCTGGAAGTATTTAGAAGACGTGTAGATGTGGCACTTAGGGACATGGTTTAGTGGGCATGGTGGTGTTGGGTCGACGGTTGGACTCGATGATCTTAGAGGTCTTTTCCAACCTTAATGATTCTATGATTCTACTTCCCTAGAAAACCATAATGGTATGTGATGAAAGAAAAAATAGTGGTAGTATCGATCAAAAGTCACTATACAGGATGAAAAGTCAAAGTGTCTCCCTACTCCAGAGTAGGCAGCACATTGTAATTTGCTTTAGCTACCCGTTCTTAAGTCTTTCTTTTACATGTCAGCACATACATGATTGCTTCAAAAGGCCTCTAACTTTGCACTGAACTATACAATAAAGACTGACCTCTTAAAATCAAAATTATATTCAAGCACTGACAAAAGTATTCTGTACCCTTCTGTGAAAGTATGCCAAATGGCACCATCAGCAAGCAACGCACAAGGTGTGTGTTTCCTAAATGGAAGTTATATGATATGTCAGTCTTGAATCACTCTTGTGACACAAAGGAGAAAGTTTTATTTTTTGGCATGGAACTTTATCTTCATCTAGTTTTCCCATTTACTCGAAAAATCTTGTTCCATTTCATACACGTCTTCATAGGACTAAGAAACATTAAAAGGGGTGAGGAGGAAGGGAGGAGAAATCAACAGTTCCATCAATATAACAATTTCTCCTAAGATTTTCTTTAATATATAATATCATTCATACACGAGCATGATTAGTCCATGTCCATGTTCTACTGATTGCCCTTCTTTCCCTGTTTTTAATGAATCTATAATGTCAACAAACTTTAAATAAAGCATTCTACTTTCCCCATCTTACGTGTTAGGCCTCTGGCACTTACCAAAAAAGCACAGATGTAAGAGGGATTTTTTACTTACTTCTCTGCAATCTGTTTAAATAGGAATCTCTTTGTTCACACTATTTTTCATTGCTTCACTTTGGCTTTTTCCAACTTCTCTCTTCTGCTGTATTTGAGGATGACTTCTCAAACCAAAATAAACGTGTACTTTTCTTCATTGTTATTCCCTGCAAAGCAGGCCCTGCATATACTGGCCAACAAACTCTCCCTAGACTATCAGGAACCATTGGCAGCACCAGCCTCAGCAAACAAGCCAACCAGATCAGAGACCCCATACCTCTCTGGTCACCAAAGGTAAATCACGCTTGTTCCTGGTTGTGGTTGGACATCTGCCACCATGCTGGATTTTCCTGAAGTTTCAGAAGGTTAAACCAATTTAACCTGAATGACCCTAAAGACTATCAAGAATGCTTCATGATTCCCCATTAAAGCTGCAGTAGTAGATGATAGTTCCTTTAACATCTAAAAGGCCTCCTGCTATCAAGACACAAGACTATGAAAGAGTTCACATGAGACTAGGAGGCTGTATATGGTATCTTATCACATTGCAAGGTCATGCAGATTTTGAAATGGAATAACATTATATGCACTAAATAAGCAGCAAATGTATATAAGTGCCTCTGTAAGCTTCATTATACATTCAGTTCAGCAAGACAACAACATTTCAATTCATGCCAGTGAAAAAATCCTAATCATGTTTCATAAACAGATTTAAAACTTTTTATAAATTTTATGGGATTGTCACCAGATTTCTTGACGTTATTAATTGAGCTCTGGACTTAAATTAGCATTTGTTGCTACCAAAAACTATATTAACTGAAGAAAGAAAGAAAGAAGTTATTTCCAACTTCTGTGTAGGTACTTAGGTTTTCCACCCCTAAAAGTGAAAATATAAAACAATATGAAAGACAAAAATGTTCAAACCATTACAAGCCATTACTATAGAGAACAGTTAACATGTAAGAACAGTGTTTTCCAAACCCATTAAATTCTAACTACTGACACTGCTCGGGGGAAATCAATGATCTCTGAACATCAATAATATTAGTCACTTGACTTCAGAAGCTATAGTCACTAAAATTCATACCCTCCTCAGTTATCTTTAGGCATATATGTGAGGTATGACCATCGTTTGCTTTTGTCTAAATGAAGGACATCAGCAAATGCAAAAGGAAATTCACTACTAGAAGGGGCTGAATATGAAAAGCTTCCAGTTCTGAACAGTCAGGATTTAAAATGTATGAAAAACAGAGGCAAGAGACTGTAAAACAGAATGGTTGTGCTATATAGATATATGAAAATAAGCATAACACACATTTACTAAAATCAATCTTCAGAAAAAAGAACAGCACTAAGGTAAGGGCCAGAGAACAAATTAGTTAATTACAGTCTTGTTAATTAAATGTGTCAGTGACTCCTTACTGACCTTTTTTACTAGATGACTCCAGACAAGACTCCATTTGAAGTGTTTATGAAGCACAGTTTGTCAGCATGAAAAAGTTAAGCTGAAGAATTTATTAACCTTCCAACATAAGAAGCCAGGAGGAAAAGAGTAAATAGTTGATATAATTCTTTCAAGTAAAACTTGACATGCCCTTTAAAATGACACTAAAATGTTTAAATTTTTTCAGAATTATTATTTTTCACTATAGAATTAATGTAAGGAAAAATTTATTAGGTCCTTAAATTGGAATAACACTCACACTCAAAAATTCTAGTCAGAGCCTATTATGTATATTTATGCATAAGCAGAAGACAATGCCACTATGGATTTATATTCACTAACTTAGGTAAAGAATTAACATTGCGTTTGGCATTGTAGTGCATACACCATATTAATGTTACTCATGGGAGAAAAACCCAGCAGATAAAGACCAGTAGAATGAAGAGGAGAATTTGCTGCCAAGTTTGCAATTTAGATGTGTAAGACAAACAGCTTAGTATTTATTAGATGAAGCAACAGACACTGTCAGTTACAGTAGACAAGACTAATCAAAACTACCCATTGAGAAAACAAGGGTTGTTCATTTGTTCATTTCCTAAATTTGATTACAAAAGAGATTAACAGTACCAGAAGTTTATAATCAGGGGACAGACACACACACATAAAACACAGTAGACAGGCTGACTAGGAATATACTAAAAAAAAAAAAAAAAAAATCCTTAATACAAGATAGTTATAAAAGGATCATTATTTTTGCTTTGCTAAATGTACTTACCAGTTCAATTACAGAGATCATCGATCAATTTCTCAACAGTAAAACTGCATTCTAAGTATCGAATTTGGCTTACTTTCAGCAAAGACTCATAACTAGCTTGGAGAATAAGACTTCAAATCATGAAGGACTTGAAATAATTTCTTTAGCTGTTTCTGCAGGCTATTTGGCAATATGGAGTGATGGGTTACCTTGACAGCAAGACCCGAATTTGTTTCCCTATGCTTTTTTGAGTGTGAGAAGTATGACCTCTGCATGTGTCTGAGCAACCCCAGGAATGTACTCTACTGCTTGCAAAGTGAACACGTATTCTGATGCCTTCTACTTACATAATTCTGACAACAGGCTTTCAATAAGCAGTCAATCAAGTAATTGATTGAAACATCATAACCCAGCAAAACTTTGGTTTTGTTGAAATTGGTTTGCAGTTCCCAAACCAATTCTTTCATAATTCCTACAAGATTCATATGTTTAATCAAACTCTGTAAAGAAAGCACTTTAACTGGTATAAGAGACTCCACAGTGGATAAAAACCACAACGCTATTTAGCTAGGAATTGGTGAATTCTAGATTGTCAGCAGAAATTTGGAATTGGGGAAGGAAAAGAGGAGGGGAATCTCTGCTTCTGAGCTAACCAACAGTATGGACATGAGCAATGTGCTTTAAAGCTCTAAAGCCTATCGGTACTTGATTATTAACTTGGAGGAAAACATTCTGAAAAAGAAACAACCAGAGGGACGGGATACCATCCAGAGGGACCTGGACAAGCTGGAGAAGTGGGCCCGTGTGAACCTCATGAGGTTTAACAAGGCCAAGTGCAAGGTCCCGCACTTGAGTCGGGGCAACGCCCTGTATCAATACAGGCTGGGGAATGAAGGGATTGAGAGCAGCCCTGCCCAGAAGGACTTGGGGGTACTGGGGGATGAAAAGCTGGACATGAGCCAGCAATGTGCGCTCACAGCCCAGAAGGCCAGTTGTATCCTGGGCTGCATCCAAAGAAGCGTGGCCAGCAGGTCGAGGGAGGGGATTCTGCCCCTCTGCTCTGCTCTGCTGAGACCCCACCTGCAG
>NW_008795405.1:9172092-9176931 GCF_000699145.1 Aptenodytes forsteri
CTTTTCCAACCTTAATGATTCTATGATTCTATGATTCTAGTTGAAGATGTCCCTGCCCACGGTAGGGGGGGTGGAATAGATGACCTTTAGAGGTCCCTTCCAACCCAAAGTATTCTATGACTCTATGATCCAAATTGTTGAATGAATTTCTCAGACATTTAGTGTTTGTTAAACACATGTAAGGATTGGGAGTAGATTGAATACATGTGCAATACTCATACAGCATCTACATGGCATTTCCCATATCAAGATAGAAAGATTATGTCATGCCAGGTAGTCCTAACAGAGGACGTAGAGCATTGGTGGTATATCAGATTTTGACAAAAGGCTCTTCTGCTCATTTTGTCTTGTTAATATCTGTCTGGATCCAAATATAAATAATAATGAGAAGAGGTCACATCAGGTTTCTCAGATGCCATATCATGTGCTGATAGAATTGGAAACTTAAACCTTCAACAGCCTTGGCTAGGCTGTGGGAATAAATAAATAAAAAGAATTGATTTAGAAGAGTCTATGTTCAATGCAGAGAATGCACTTACAGCTTGTTGCACAATTCTAGGATACAGAACCTGGATAGGGACAGTTCCTGGTTGAAATGGAACTACAAGTTTCATATGGGAAACTAATAGTTTGAATTATTGAAAAGTTTCTAAAAAGTACGACATGATTCCTAGGAAAAATAATGTTGTTCTACAGAAATATGGGAATAACAACAGCATATCTGACAAATAGTTTCCTCCCTCGTTACCTGCCTATCACAGTGGGCATCATCAGATGTTCCAAATAAAGAATAATTATGGAGCACTTTACTCACTAACAAGTTTTTTTCCTATTCCTAGTTAATAACCAACATAGACAAAGAAAGAAAAACTGGAAAAAATAGCCGTGAATTCATAGGGATGGGGTGGGGTGGGATGAAAGAATTAGAAATGACAGGACTTTAAGAGTCTAGAAACCAAAGACCAATGGGGTGAGAAATTGCCATAAAAGATCTTTTTTGTAAAGGAAAAGGGAATTTAGTGTCAATCAATTACCTTTCCTACAACTGCTACAGTACACAAACACAGAGTGAAGGAATCTGAAGGCACAATTTCTGGTCACGTCTGAGAGAAGGAAGTCTAGAGTGAAGCAATTAAGGCCTTTTCACAGAAAGCTCTTTTCAAACAAAATAATAACACAAGAGGGTATGTTTCTCCAGAATATGTTGCAGATAAGTACTACGAGTGCTCAAGGATGATATTAACAAAGGATCCTAAACGGCCAGCATTTTATTTGGAATATCTAAAAATTGTTCACAATGACAGGAAATGGAATCCTCTTGACTCCACTGAATCAATGGATTGAATAGAGCTTTCTCTGTACCAAGTCCCTGGGAATTACACTGAAGTTCTGTGTGAAAGCCACATATTCTCTTTCTTACGTTTAGAAGCACTGTATTTGTAAGAGAAAAAGCAACGAAAGGCATACAGACCACAAATCCACAGAAAGAGTTTGTTAAAAGAACTGGTTATGAAGTTAACAAAACCTGTTGATTCAAATTACCAAAAATTCAACACTTCGAAATTTTATCCAGAGCACATCAGTGAAGCACTCTCAATCACTGTTTTAGCTATATTGTTCCATCACAAAAAAGTCACACTAGACAATCTTAGTTGGGAGAAAAAAACACCATTTATTGCTATCTTTTTGGCACAAGACATGTCTTACCTAGTATAGCCTCAGGCCTGATGTGGACTACTGACCCACATAATGATAGTAATCCAACCCTATCTAATGCAGAAGAATCTTTTGCTTTGGCACACTGACTTCTTTTTTACCATTCCAGTTTGTGTTCTATGACAGGTGCATACATTTCTGAGTCTTAAGATCATTTTCCAAAAACGTTAAGGATAGTCAGTTCCATATCTCTATCTAACTGAGATATATGCCACAGGTCTTAAAACTGTGGAGATGTTGCACTCTCAAAATGTTCTCAGCACCTAGAGAAACATAGCTCGTTTCTCTAAGATGAAGAGAAGAACTCAGGTTCTGGAATCTACTGCCTCTCATATGTATTACTATTCGCTCAGTGGTAACTCACAAGATCTTTGGGAAAGAAACAGTACTTTGCTAAGTATTTGTATATCGCCTAGTGCAATGTGTGACCCCTACTCCTTAGTTAAGTTTCTCAAGTGCTACTGAATCTCCTGTGACTTCTGAGGTTCTTATGCTGTAACAGAAATCATAGACACATACAATCATACAAAACTCTGGGTTGGAGGGGACCTCTGGAGATCACCTGGTTATGTTGAAAGTAGGGCCTTAGATTAGGTTACCCAGGGCCCTGTTAAGCTGAGCATTGAATATTTCCAGGAAGGGAGATTCCACCACTTCTCTGGGTAACCTATTCCAATGTTAATTCTCCTCAACAATGAAGATTTTTTTCCCGTATTCAGACAGAATTTCCCCCGACACAACTTGTACACATTGCCTCTTGTCATGGTACATCGTTGTGCTATGCTGGGGCCTTTTCTATGATCATACGAATTTGTGTACTGAAGACTCCTCTTCTGCAGTATCATCAATGTACCAAAACACAAGATGCAGCACATGCTCAAAGGTATCTGTAATCTTATTTTTTCTAGGATTCCACTATTAAAAGGGAATCTTCTATTGTCATCAAACTTATTTTAAGGGAATTTGCACAATGTACAAAAGATTTGGAGGAAAAATTCAGTGGATACATTTTAAAAATTCAGAAATCCTCTTAGATTATTAAATCTTTCAGGATTTATGGCATTATGCTTTTCAAACTTCTGATGGAAATATTACAACAAAAGAACACAATAGTTATAAATCGTATTAAACAAATAATTCTGTGAATAGCTGAGCTAACAATGCCTGATTTCCTGTAGACTTGCATCTTATGATTGACTGACTTTAGAGTCTGTGATGAAATCTTTGTCTGAAGCTTCTCCGCAGTTGGGCCTTTATAAGGTCTTGCTTCCATGTAGACTCTATGATGCCTGTTAAGATTCATTAACTCACATAACAGCCCTTTCCTCTGTTGGGGGCACTTACAGCATCTCTCTCTTCTTCTTTGTTCACCTATTTTTATGAAATTTGCAGAAATCCAATTATTTATTTGATCTCAGCTCTTTGTGATATTTCACTGAAACCAGTCTGGAAGTTCCAAGGGTATCAGCAAGAGGACACCCATTATCCTACAAGCCTTATAAGAAGTCAGTTCAAAAACTCACAGAAATGCTTGTAAAGCTGAAACACCAACACTTTTATAAACTGCGTCCAATTCAGGAATATAAGGATTGCAAAGAGCACATACATCATTTAAATGCTATTAATAATATTTTATCCTTAATTTAAACAAAATACTAAAGATGAAGTAAAGGGATGCTGTGCAGCTATGTCATAAACAGTACATGCTGCCAATTAACTTGAGAGCATTTATTAAATCAAGTAATAACTTAGTCTGTCATGTTAAAAACAAGCACTGTCATCAGGTATTTCTTTAAACTAGCTATTAATTTAAGTTTTGCTAGGATGTAATATTACAATATCCCCTTTTCAATTGTGTTGCAATTCTGATGCTGATTAGTTTTCTCAAAATGCAGCAGAGATTGTAAGAAAAAAGAACAAAATCTAAAACCAAAGAAAACTGGCTAACAATTTGACAGAAGTCTGCTCTTTTATTATGCCGTAGACTGACTCATTTTTATTTTTGTCACAGTTTTTTTCTACTATAAAGGGACCCTAGACTTTGCTACTGCAAAGAGTTATTGCTATTTATATTATCTACTATTCATACTATTCATACCATATTATTCTACTATATCCAATGCGTTTTTTGCCTCAGTCTTTAATGATACTGATAGACCTTGGGCTGCCCGGTCCCCTGTGTCGGAGGACCACAAGTGTGGGAACAGTGACTTTCCATTTGTGGACACTAAAATTGTAAGGGACCAGCTGTGTCAGCTGAACGTTCACAAGTCCACGGGGCCTGAAGGGATTCATCCCAGAGTTCTGAAGGAGCTAGTGGATGGTATGGCAGGACCCCTCTCGATCATCTACCAAAGGTCTTGGGAGTCTGGGGAGGTCCCTGCTAGCCAATCTTATTCCAATCTACAAAAAGGGCATGAGGGAAGACCCAAGGAACCACAGACCTGTTAGTCTAACCTCAGTTTCCGGAAAAATTACAGAGAAGATTACACTGGGTACTACTGAAAGGCATTTAAAGAATAATGCAATCATCAGGCACAGTCAACATGGGTTCACAAAGGGAAAATCCTGTTTAACTAATTTGATATCCTTCTACGATAAGGTCACCCGCCTAGTGGATGAAGGGAAGGGGGTGGATGTAGCTTTTCTGGATTTTAGTAAGGCTTTTGATACTGTCCCTCACCGCATCCTTCTGGACAAGTTGTCCAACTGTGGGATGAGTGGTTTCACGGTGCGCTGGGTGAAGAACTGGCTGAAGGGCAGAGCTCAAAGGGTTGCAGCGAACGGGGCTACATCTGGCTGGCGACCGGTCACCAGTGGTATTCCTCAGGGCTCAATTCTAGGGCCAGTTCTGTTCAATATATTTATCAAGGATCTGGATGCAGGAGTTGAATGCACCATTAGCAAGTTTGCTGATGATACCAAACTGGGAGGTGCTGCTGACTCTCTTGAGGGACAGGAGGCCTTGCAGAGGGATCTAGATAGATTGGAGCACTGGGCTATGATTAATGGGATGAAGTTTAACAAGTCAAAATGCCAGATTCTGCACCTGGGATGGAGTAACGCCCGGCACAAGTATAAACTGGGAGAGGAGTGGCTGGAGAGCAGCCCTGCAGAAAGGGA
>NW_008795405.1:9177163-9190587 GCF_000699145.1 Aptenodytes forsteri
GCTAAGGACTTTGGGCTTGTCTAGTTTGAAGAAAAGGAGGCTGAGGGGCGACCTCATTGCTCCCTACAGCTTCATGAGGAGGGGAAGTGGAGAGGGAGGTGCTGATCTCTTCTCCCTGGTATCCAGTGATAGGATGCGTGGGAGTCGTTCAAAGCTGTGTCAGGGGAGGTTTAGACTGGACATTAGGAAGCATTTCTTTACTGAGAGGGTGGTCAAACCCTGGAACAGGCTTCCTAGAGAGGTGGTCTATGCCCCAAGCCTGTCAGTGTTTAAGAGGCATTTGGACAATGCCCTTAACAACATTCTTTAACTTTTGGTCAGCCCTGAAGCGGTCAGGCAGTTGGACTAGATGATCATTGTAGGTCTCTTCCAACTTAAATAGTCTATTCTATTCTGTTGATTAAAGTAAAAAAAATCCAAACATATCTGGTTTTCAGTCTATCAGCATACATCACAGATTACACTTCAAATAAAAGATGCACTTCATTTTGCAAAAAATCTTTCATTCTTAACACTGCAGAAAAATCTACTTTTAATAAAAAGTATGCTCTGAAAGAGCTTAAGGAACATTTTCCCCTTCAGGGCAGAGGTTCAGCTTTGGATGAAAATGAACAAGAATTGTTGTCATCTAATGGCTGTTTAATAGTTTATTTGAAATGAGTTTGGTGGGGTCAGTCTTTTTCCCAGTTTCTATCGTTCAATGCAATTAAAAAATAATCAGCAACTGTGTAGGTAGCCCCTGTAAAGAGATCACCAAACCGAATAAATATAAGCTACTGCTAAAAGAACTGATTCACATTTGAGGCATGTTGGCAGGTGAGAAAAAAGATATCTGTGCTGCTATTATCCCAGATGTTATTCATAATAAAAAAAAAATTAATCTTTGATGTTGTGAATTTGGTCTATTTTATAGCTGCTGCATTCTAATATTTTTAATTATATGTTACAGTTTTATCCCATCTGAAAGAAACTGTCTTTAAAAGACAGCCCCGAGGATATGACCAGCTAAGCACTTACTGTGGCATTAACACATTTTAATAAGTTGTATTACCATGAATGTATTATGGTAACTGACCACGTGCATATCCCTACTCCATGGCAATGCAAAATAAAATGGATTCATGCGAACTAAGAATGGTTTATGTTAAAACAATTTACTCTGCACTTCAAGGACCAATGAAAGAAGGCCAGTGTGAACAGCAGGAGTGATAACTAAGAGGCATGAACAAGTGACTTATTTAAATTTGCTAACATAATTGCAAACACTTGTTTGGACATATCCTCAAAAATAGAAAAAGCACAAATTTTTAATTTAAATATGAACCTAATTTAAATGACTACCTCTTAAAAATATTTTAAGATTTATTTCATGTACTATTTTTTCCCAAATTAGAAAAAAGTACGTTGAACTATTTAGAAGGAATAAGCGTGTAAATGTGCAGCATGTTGTAGAACACTCTCATGCTAGGTTTTGCTCTCAAACCTGCAAAAATTCGTATGTGTGCTTATGTCTATCGTTTTAGCAGTTCCTTTCTCTTCAGATAAAGTGATACACAAAAAAGTTCAAAATTTTAAATTAATTTTCTGCAGGATTGGAAAAATAGATAGACCTGGGTCATATCTGCTAGAAATTTTACTTAAAATTTTTGTTAGGATGATTTGGTATCAAATTTATTTATAGTGAAAGCTCCATGCTTTCACTAGAAGTGAAATAGATGTATAACGGCTTACTGCTCAATAGGAACAGTATGCCCAGTTCCTGTAGGACTTAGCTAGTGATGTTTTTATTAGACAAGTGTTAGAACAAATGAATAATTTGAATTTACAGTAGGTCTGGCTGGGATGGAGTTAATTTTCTTCACAGTAGCACGAATGGTGCTGTGTTTTGGATCTGTGACCAGAACAGTGTTGGTAACACACTAGTGTTTTGGCTACTGCTGAGCGGTGCTTGCACAGCCTCCAGGCTTTCTTTTTCCCACTCTGTTCCCCTAGTGAGTAGGCTAGAGGTGGGCAAGAAGTTAGGAGGGGACACAGCTGGGACAGTTTACCCAAATTGACCAAAGGGATGTTCCATACCATATGAAATTTGTTGCTCATGCTGTAAAGAGACTTATGATATCACATATTGTTGCAATAAAAGAAAGGCTAAGCAAGTTGAGGCCATTCAGCCTGGAGAAGGCTCCAGGGAGACCTTACTGTGCCCTTGCAATATATAAAGGGGGCTTTTAAGAAAGACGGAGAGAGACTTTTCACCAAGGCCTGTAGTGACAGGGCAAGGGGCAAGTTTTAAAATGAAAGAGGGTAGATTTAGATTGGCTATAAGGAAGAATTTTTTTACGGTGAGGGTGGTGAGACGCTGGAACATGTTGCCCAGAGTTGTGGATGCCCCATCATTGGAAGTGTTCAAGGTCAGGTTGGACGGGGCTTTGAACAACCTGATCTAGTGAGGGATGTCCCTGCCCATGGCAGGGGGGTTGGAACTAGATGATCTTTAAGGTCCCTTCCAACCC
This sequence comes from Aptenodytes forsteri, assembly GCF_000699145.1. NCBI lineage: Eukaryota > Metazoa > Chordata > Aves > Sphenisciformes > Spheniscidae > Aptenodytes > Aptenodytes forsteri. The sequence goes on from NW_008795405.1 coordinate 9,179,674, forward strand.
AAACCATTCTATGATTCTATGACATCATGCTCAGCAATAAAAGCTTGGGGAAAGGATGAGGAAGGAGGGGATGTTTGTAGTTATGGTGTTTATCTTCCCAAGTAACCATTAGGTGTGCTGCTTTCCAGGAAGCGGCTAAACATCTGCCTGCCAATGAGAAGTAGTGAATAAATTCCGTATTCTGCTTTGCTTCACTCATTAAAGTGTCCTTAACCCACAAGTTTTCTTGCTCTTGCTTTTCTGATTCTCTCCCCCATCCCCCTGTGGGGGCAGTGAGTGGGTGACTGGGTGGGTGCTTAATTGCTGGCTGGGGTCAACCCACCACAAGTAACAAAGTATGTTGGTTAATTGGATTACAAAATTGGTAACAGAGTTATAGATAGGAAAAACAAACCAAAACTCATTATTAATATTACCCAAAAGATACATCGATCTTTAGGTGTTAACTCAGGATTCTCTACAAAATGTTTTCAACCACACATGTTTTCAACCACATGTGTTTTCTTGCAAAATACAACCCCACTTAGGCAGAACCTGGGACACATACAGCCTTAATTGTGTATCGGTTCCCTGTGTAATGAATCATCAAATAGGTACTGTACTACCTTGAAAAAGACCTTGTGTTAGGGTACAGCTTCTCAATATAAAAATCATACACTTTGACTCTTGTCAACACCCTGAACACCCTTAGTAGTTTTTTAGGTTAATTATGAGGATCTCCTTTTTTTCCCCAGTTCCTCTCCTTTCTTATCTCACAAGGGTGAAGCAGTAGATATTATAAGACAGCTGTTGGATTTTTGTCCACCTCACAAACGCCAGCTAAGGATAGGTAGGAGAATCTGCTGGATTATTTTTACTTTCTGTCTTCCTGGAGTGAGGTTACAGAAAAACATTCTTAACTCCAGTCCCTGATAGGAGATAATAAATAAAGATGCTGAGCCAGGTCCTTTATACTTTGATGTTCGGTCTGGTTTACCATCTTCTCTTACCAGTTTTAGGGCAATGGTATATTATTTGTGGGCATGGGACAAGCATTTAACCTATGATTTGAAAAAAAAAGTACATACACTGATATGCATAGGTAGACAAAAAATGGGTCTTTTCTATCAGAGATGGTTCTCAAGAGATAAGGAAAAAGACTTGTATAGGTGATGAAGTGAGATAATATGAAAGGCTGCAAGACAGTTGCTTAAGAAACAAGAACAACAAAGGAATAAACTACTGCAGGCATCACCAGAGCTGGAATGACATTGTACTGTGTACTATGTTTCCATGGCAACTAGCCATAGGAAGATGAATGTCTCATATTCACTGTGCTCTGCAGTACATGTCTATAAATCAAACTTGCATAAAAGAGCATAAGATTTCTTCCATGGGGTGGCTCTGAAAAACAGGTTATTTTCTCATTACTAGATAATTACATGAAAGAAATAGAAGACAATTAGGTCATTTTTCGTATGGAAAGTACCAATACATACAAAAGTACTAATATATCTCTAGTGTGTGATCCTATCAATCTAAAGGCACAGCAGCATAAAATGCAGATCATTAATGCCTTCTTTTCTTCCTTAAGACCTGATTTACGCTTGCTAGCTTTAAAAACTGTATGAGACTTTTCTGTCCACTTTTGGTTTGTAAGACATTTTTCATCATTTATAGGTTCGCTCACATTCACATGTGACTGGTTTTCAGCTTACCTCTGTCACTATTTCCATTATCATGGTCTAAGGATTTAGCATACAAATAAGCTATTTTTTCTAAACAAATGGTACAGCTAAGACAAATATTTTCGCAGCAGCAGTAATTAATAATACTGTATAACTCAAATATGACATTCATATTCACAACAAAAAAGGAAAACAGTACTTGAAATGTTTTTTTAAGAATTTGAATCCCACTTTAAAAGACAAGATGTTCACTTACAGACAGGCATTTATCACAAATTATTATTGCAAAGGACTTGTCACATTTCATATCCATGTAGCTACATGCAGAACAGCAGCATTATTATAAAGAAATTCTTGTGTGTGCTACCCATTACAAAGACCCCCATCATGAAAGAGCATTTCATCACACCATTTACCTTAGCAGGTACTTCTGCAACTCCTGTGTCAAGAATGTTGAAGTTTTATGGCACGATGGCATTTTAATCAGGTGCACACTAGGTGCACGATAAGCACTTGAGCATTTTGTTCAATATAACTGCAATATTAGCTCAGAAACAATAAATGTTCCGCTACTGTTCAGGCAAGATTATGGTCAGTTAATACAATCTAATATAAACTGAAAACTTACCCACACTTTGCAAACTTTAGCAACAGCTAAGTGCAGTATATTACTGACATTTGTAAGAAAACAATCCCTCAGGAGAAAGAACAGCTACCTTAAATATTATTTTATCAGTATGAGATGAAAACACTTTTATGTTTGGTCCTATTCCCATGGAATTAAATAAAACCAAAACAAACCACCACCCACTTACTATACCTAGAAACACTACTGAATGAGGTATCTTTTTTCTTTCATAAAATAGAGCATTTAACACCACCGCCACTCCATCTTGAAGCTCTATTGCCAATTCAAATTAAATTAATTCACGACATCTTTACACATTTATAAAAGAATATACAATGTTAAAGTAAAGCAGAGATGATAACTGTATGTTTCATAGCCCTGTATTCCAGTAAATACAGTACTGCCATTGCTAATAACAGGCCACAAACTCTGTACTGAGTTTGCAGGGTCTGAGGACTGAGGCTTGTCAGACTTTGTCTGAACTTGCTTGACCTGCCTGGAGATTTTACTTGCTTTATCTGTAACAGCAGTTCTTTTAAGGACCAGGTGGCTATGTCTAATTTGTTCTTCTTACCTTTATACAGTATAAACATAGCTTTATACAGACAGTAGTAACAAGAATTTCTTCTATGTAAAATGAAATATTTATGAGTTTAGGATAATGATGTAGAGAAATATTGACCTGGCATGATAGCAGAGGCCTTCAGATGTAAAGACACAGCGTACAGAGTAGAGGAGTACAGGCATGGGATGTTAAGATGCAGGGCACAGGCTAACACTGGAGGACCAAGACTATAAACAACTCAGCAATGGTCAGTTAAAGAAATGAAGACACAGGAGCTGGACAGAAGTGGTTTTATGGATGACAAAGAGAGTAAAGAACAAGTATCTAAAATATGTAATATGTGCCATAAATAGTACATTTGGATGCAATGTGGGCTCGCAGACCAGTGAAGAGAGGAAGGTGTAAACTGTGTTAGAAAACATGTAAAAACGACCCAAAGTGGATGCTAGAGTGAGAGAGAAGAAAACATCAATATGAATATCATATTCCTTCTGGTGAAGAAGTCAGGATAACAGCAACTCACCCTACCATGCCTGCCTTGAACCTGTCATCCTCAGGACTGAGAGGGACAGTGGAAGACTGCGAATAACAACAGAAAAAGCAGTAGATGTTAGGAGGGGTATAACATATTTAACTGCATTGCAACTTTTTGTAGCATAGTATTCTTTATTTTATTTTTCTTTCTTTTTTTGCAATTATCAAATATGTACTAATAATAATTCTTTGACTAGACTGCTAAGATTTCAGCACATAGTGAAAATAAATATTGACTTTATGTATCAGGTGTTTTTTCTTTGTAGTCATAAAAAGATTTTGAGCATAGCAGTTGTTTACAGGTAGGTTAGAAAAAAAATCCGTTATTGTTTAGCTTCTTACTATATTATATTAAATGTTTTAAGACTATTTTAATATTAATAAAATATATGAATGATAAATACAAGAATTCCATTTTCAAGCCTCAAGTTTGTTAAAATCAGTTCAACATGTCTGGATGCCTCATTATGAGCATTTTGCACACCTACAAATCAAGTCTACTTGATCTGAAAGCTAAATGACTTCTGTGGGGCCCTTCATTCTTAATGTAAATCTTTTACTGATATTCTTCCTTCCTTGTGTCTGCGTACCTTCAATACACTTGTTTTCATTTTTCTGTCTAAGAATATGTTGAGAATTACACTCTATAGCAGAAAATAATTCCCTGCTCTGTATGGTAAGTAGAGAAGCTAATGTCTTTAACTTTTTTTCCTACTTCCTTGCCTTCCCTTTCCTTTTAGCCTTTGTGACACTAACCACAGACTTAGCTTATTCTGTAACATTTTACTTCATTTAAAGTATAAGAAAATAATACATGCAACCTTCCAAATTAGAGGAACCCACCAGTACCTAACATGGTTTGGAGATAGCTTTTCCACCAAAGTGAAAATTTTATAAATAAACATAAAAACCCCTTTTCATATAACAATTTCACAAAGCTCTGAAATATACCAATTAATTTTTTTTTCCTTGTCTCAATAAGTCGCTTTGTTTTACTTGAGATTTGGAATGCTCCTTTGAGTTGAATCTCCCAGTCTTCCCCACTGATTGTACTATGGTTAACATCACAGTGATCGCAGTATACAAACTGCATTCCTTCCAGATGAAATTAAACTGAAAGATGTGCTCCTGGCATGCACCCAAAGCACTCCAACTTCTAGTGATCATTCAGTCTGTTGACCAGACTAGAATTAGTCCAAGTAACTCCCTCAATGAATGTCATACAGATACTGGGTCCCCAGCATAAACTTCTTGCCCTACAGACCTGATCCCTATGTCCTGTATTAATTGCTAATATAGACATAGTTTTAGAACTCACACTTGATCAGAGTCATCACACCTAAAGATGCTAAACTTCTTACCTGTATATGTATTGTAAATTATTTTACTTAACACGACATAAATATTTTAAAACTATGTTCACTCCCAAAACTTAATTTTGATCTCTGTACTAAAAAGAGGGAAGAACAAGAAACTTATCTACAAATATGAAATTATATATGCTCTGTATGTTTTAGCAATCCATTGTAATACGGATTTTGCGCCACAAATGCATTGAAGCTTCTGATAAATATCTATGTCCAAAATATTCCCTGTGGCTTTCTTTTCATACAGTTTTAATCCAATTGCACAGCTCAATTTAGGACAAAAGTCTTAGCTCTGTTTCCTTACATAAAGTTCAGCATACACACCAAGAGTTAAAAGAAATATCCAAAAAGGATGTGTAACTAAAAGAGGATTTAGGACTCTGATTTCAAATTACAATTCTGAAGAGTTCCATGCAGATTTGGCCTGTTCAATCCTAAAGAAATCTGTATTACTCAATACTATTGTGCAATTTCTTTCAAGAGTAGCCAAAGAAACATGCAAACAACTTCCTGAAAAAGAAATTTTTCTATGTTTCTCTTCAGGTTCCAGGCCTCATTCATAGATATGCAATCACAAGTTTCATTTGCTGGACTGTGATATTTACAGACTAATATGCTAGCATTAGAGCTACTGTTGATTGTGACATGTCTTCTTTACTTAGATACACAGTATACTGTAACATTTGGTTGAATTTTCCTTCATTTATTAAATTCATCATGATTATAATTTAAATTTGAAATTGGGAAGCTTCATTGACAGAAAGATGGGCCAAAAGTTTTCAGAACTATTGTACAGTATGAAGTTAAGTCTGAATTTATTTCACAATTTTTCAAATGAGAAAGATAATGAAAAAATGTATGTAAAAATGCAAAATAAAACAATATGAACAGCAACTACATATGCTTTTCTGACCTAAAAAGCATTAATATTCAAGAAAACCATTTTAATCACTGGACAGAAAAATTGAACATCAGGCCCTTCATAGATGTCCTTAAAAAAATATTTTAAAAGGATAACACCTCAAGCTATTCTACCTACATTTGCCTATTCATTTCTTGACAATATACCAAAAAGTGATAGTAAAATCACTTGGACATCAAGAAAAACATACCACCTAACTTTTCAAACCTTCTTAAAATAATTACTCTCCCCCAAATATATTACATCTTTAGTGCAAAAACACAAGAGTATCATCTAAGACATTAGTCACTCTACACTTTGATGTATGGCTATTGCATGCCAGTTGCTTGAAAGATGTACAGACCAATTCCTGTTCTGCTATAATGCTTTGTATCATGACTCCAGACATCCGCAAAAAAAAAAACCCAGACAACTGCAAAAAAAAAAACCAACCTAAAATCCAACACCACCTTTTAAAGATAGTGCTCAGCAAGCTATCTGATGCCATGTCTTCAAAAGTGAAGGACTTCTCTCAATGACAGTTACTTCCAAACATATCATTCACATGACAAAAAGAAAGTTTTACACTTTGCAATGCAATGTTTTCCAAAAAAATTTTAAAATAATGTTTACTGATGACTGCAGAGGTAAGATCAGTTTTTTATGATCTGCAAATTACTCTCAAAATTTTGTCCTTTCACTTCTGAGCCAATCTCACCTTGCAAAAAATCTCACCGCTACTGCCTCACAATATGCACTACAGTTTAACTGAATTTTTCAAGAGACAGCTGTTGAATGCAGATTTCCTGATTACAGGAGGAAAATGTAAAAGCAAATAGTTTTAGGCTTCTTAGAAACAGTACAGGCAACAAATTACTTTCTGTATCTGGTAATATTTATTATTTTAATTAATTATTTTTATTACTTCTATTTATACAATTTATATTAACTAATATATTATTTACACATATTATTTATATGAGGCGCTTAGGGACATGGTTTAGTGGGCATGGTGGTGTTGGGTTGACGGTTGGACTCGATGATCTTAGAGGTCTTTTCCAACCTCAATGATTCTATGATTCTATGATTCTATGATTCAGTTGCATGAGAGAATCTAATGATTTCAATTAAATGAAATATATACAACAAAAAGCCTGCTATCCAGGAATAAGGATCTCTTGTTAATCTTACCTGAAGACTTCAACTATGATTCTTTCAGATAATTTAGGAGAAACAGAATTGAAGGCTTTCTTGAAGTCTTCAGAAGTCAAAAATCCTCTATCTTTTAAATCAAGATTAGGCAAGAGAAAAATAATATAAATTAAGGCTTTTTTTAAACTACTTAATACAATTATGTTTGCATGTGAGCCAATCAATTCACATTTCTGAAATGATTATACACTCTTTAAGTTTCTGTATTCACAAAATATTTTACGATGGCTACATTATATAGACGAACAGTCTAAGGAAGATTTTATGCTGACAATTCCTTTTTGCCACTGTGAACCCTGTTCAAAAGCACTGTGCCTACAACATCTACATCTCTATTATTTATGTTTTAATTTTAAAAGTAGACATTTTGAATTGAAAATTTCAGATTTGCAAAACTTTGAAAATATAGACTCTAAAATATGCAAAATTACATTTCAAGTCTATCATTTTCATTGACATCTTAGTTACTCTGAGCATTGTGTTTCAAAAATTTTCTTTCATAAAAAATTTCTCCTTCAATTTAATCCTGCTGCAGACTTAAGATCCTGAATACATTGTATCAGAGTAATATCAACTGATCAATCACTTAGGTTATGAATTCACTTCCAGATCCAACTGGAAATTAAAGCATCTCAAACAGGGTTATCACAGATTGCGTGCAGCAGATAGCAAGACAAACAAAAGCACAGTGCTTGAAACAGTTAAGTCCTTTGAAATAACTCACTAAAAATAACACTTCAAAAGCTACTCTTAGTTCATGGCAAAAAGCTGAGTGGATGCTTATCTGATCATCCCAACATCCGATCTGCCATATGTTTCACTTTCCCTCTTTTCAAGGACCATAGTCCTATCTTAGGTCAGGAAGAAAAAGGCAAAGGAACATCCGAATGTCCATCAGCTCAGAGGCTGCCGATGAAGTTTTCCTTTTTTCAGTTTGGTCATGGGAGACCCTCTGCTGTCTAGCAGGATCGAAAAAGAATCACCACATCTACTTCCCAAGAATGAGAAAAAATCCTTGTTGCTTTGGTTTCCCTTCCTTGGTCTATCCTGAGAAGTAAAAAAGATCTATAACCATCACCAGGGACAGAAATCTGTAAAATACATGGCATAAATGAGTGGAGATATATGAGCATGAGTAACAGAGAAATAATGGGAGGTAGTAACAGCAAGTAGGTAGAGTGAATGGATAGAGATTTCTTTTAACAGCTGGAGGAGCTCAGAGTACAACAGACAATCCAGAGCTACCATCTAGAATGCCGTAGCCTACTGACCCTGACTTCATTTATAGTAATATAATCATGATTTTTGTTACTCTGGTACTGTTTTACTTAACTATGCAGCATCCAGGACATCCCATCTTAACTTCTTTTTATTTCCTTCAGGTGTTCTGTTTTGCTTAATTGTTTTAGAATTAAATTAATACTCCAAATATTTAGGAGAAAAAACTTACCTTGCACATCAAAAGCTGTAAATATTTGCCTTGTTTCATTACTGTATAACTGTGCAGCCTTCTTTGCACTCATGAGATTTAAAAACTTTTCAAATGATAGACCTAGAAAAATGTAATAGACCTAAAAATGTAAAATATAAATAAGTCTCCCTCCAAAAAAGTCAGTTTTATTTTTCTCCTTAAAAATATGTATGACTGTGGTCTAAAAATTATGAATAATTCTAATTATATAAATAAACACAAAGATAAAACTGAAATACTAGTCTTCAGAGTTAGATCGTGATCATGCAAACATTTCAATATCATTTAAATTTTCTCACATATTTTTTATATTTGAGTATAATGCTTCTGTTTACTTCTACTTTTTTCTTCTTTTTACCTGCCATCTGATGTTTCTTTGCACTGGAAAGAAACATGGACTTTCCTAAGTCAATAGCACTTGCACGCCATGGATAAAGATCCATGTTGCATAAACAATCTATCTGGCATCATTCCCGTCAGTGAGAGTATTCTGAAATAATCTATAACCTCAGAAATAGATTTCTATGAAATTCATAACAAAATTGAATGCAAAACTGGATTGGTTATTCCTCCTGTATACTAGATGAAAGACTACTTGTACATTTATCTTATCCTTTTAATGAACTGAAAACGAAAGAAATTGAAATGCAAACCTAGTTTGTCAGTACTTAATTGACCATTTCTTCTAAAATCAAAGTAAAACATAAAAATTAAGAAACAAAAATCTGCTCCTCAAAACTTCAGGCCTCTCCATGAAACATGCAAAAATCTTGATATAAAAATTCTGCAGATACTTTTTTTTTTTTCAAAAAAATCCCATTTCAGCTCAATATTTAAACAGACAAATATTCCTTTCTCACAACTTTCTAATATATGCTTTATGCTCATTTTAAACAATTTCATTTTCTTCAGAAGACAACATGACTGTATCCTGCAGGAATTTTTCTTTATCAAATAACACAACAAAAGCTCTGCACTTCTCTTTCTTTTGATTCATTCATATCCTATTCTTTCTGCAGTGGTTCAAAAGCACAACTCCTTCAGCTCCACCTGCTGTCTCAATTCAAATCTTAAACTCCAAGCTTACGGATTTCCGGTGTTTCTTTCCTTATTTCTTCTTGAAAAATCATACATTAAGAACTGGTACAGTCTCAGTTTCCAGGATTACAAAGACTTGCTGCTTTCAACTGCTAGGTTCGGTACATGCACAATTTCTTTAATAACAGAGGTTGCCTAAACATACTGAACTTGCCTGCATGAACAGCTTTCCATTCAGTTGGATAACTATGGAAGTGAAAACATAAAAAGCAATATAAGCTTTGCATCCATTTATTTTTTCTCTTTCAGAGTAACATACGAGCCCAGAAAATTATAGTATACAATTTTCCTTTTATAGAATGACTCCTAGAATAGAGTGCCGCCTATTCATTGATCTTGAGACTTGGCAATTTATGTGCTACTTAGAACAGGCTGTAAAGCTATCTCAACACACAAAAAGGTCATCTTAAAAAAATATTCAAGCCAATTAGGTATTAACAAGTCCATAATCTATCTTTATATATTAGTTCACTAGTTTTGGTTCAGGCATTCATATGTGGTTGTTCTCTTGAAAAAAATCTGAGTAAAATCTTTATTCTGTATTTGTTGCCTAGACTAAAGACCTACAAATAAGGGTGTGGTTTAATGAATATGGGTTTTGGCATCAATGCTAGAACAAACAGAACCAGCCTCCGCAATGCCCTTGAAATGTATTGATACAAATACTTGTGGGGCCATGTGGCAAAAGGGATGCGGGAACTTACTGATAAAAGCAACTACATTTTTTTGCCACTTCATTTTTTATATGAATCATTTCTCCAATAAGACTTGCCCCATGACCCCACAAACAGATGTATGGGCATAATTGGTAAGGTCAAGGAAAAGAAAAAAGCAAGCAGAACTATATAAATGGGAGGGTTGTTACAGAAAGAGATACTTACTGAACTGTGATGTAAGACTCCAGTATTTGCCCAAGTAAACAGTGGAACAGTATCAAAAAAATGATAGAACATTTTTCATGACTTATCAACTTGAACACTAAAAATTACTAATTATTTTTCTCTATCACTAACCTATATAATGTTGCTATTAAGAAATGCCACTTTGAGAAGCAAGAATAAGTTCAAGCTAAATGTAACATACAAGCACTAAAAATATTACAAAACTAAATGAAATCATATGATCCTCTTTAATAGCCATGGTGAGCTCATTTATAGACTCATAGAATAGAATCACAGAATCATTTATGTTGAAAAAGACCCTCAGGATCATCAAGTCCAACAATTAACCTAGCACTGCCAAGTCCACCACTAAACCATGTCCCTAAGCACTACATCTACATGTCTTTTAAATACTTCCAGGGATGGGGACTCCACTACTTCCCTGGGCAGCCTGGTCCAATGTTTCACCACTCTTTCAGTAAAGAAATTTTTCCTCACATCCAATCTAAACCTCCCCTGGCGCAACTTGAGGCCATTTCCTCTCATCCTATCGCTTGTTACTTGGGAGAAGAGACCGACACCCACCTCGC
>NW_008795405.1:9190928-9196668 GCF_000699145.1 Aptenodytes forsteri
ACCAACATCCCGAGGTCCTTTTCCGCCAGGCAGCTTTCCAGCCACTCTTCCCCAAGCCTGTAGCGCTGCATGGGGTTGTTGTGGCCGAAGTGCAGGACCCGGCACTGATCCTTGTTGATTCTCATACAATTACATACATTAGCATTAATCTACATCAGGTTCTTCAAAACTCTTGAGAGTCTAAGCTTCAGATTTTTTAAATTTATGAATGAAAAAGGAGTAGAAATCAGTGACAGATAGGTGTTTGCATATTACCTGAATTTCATGGTCTCACAGAAGACATTACTGAATCCACCTCCACCTGGAACACAGAGATATGCCACAGTGGTTTTCTACAGAAGTGATAAATCTGAACTCCTGTATGATTTCCATTTTATATCAATAGTATGTGTTTTCACTAAATACTGATCTCATAATAATACATATTACACAACAGTATCATCTATGGCATTTAAGTAAGAAAATATTTTATTCTAATTAAAATAAAACCACCTCTTTTTCATCCAGTAAACTAAGTATATATGTAGTCCTAATAGAATCCTAATCAATATCCAAATCTTAAACTAAGTATGCTTAAACAAACACGCTTAACTTTATACAGATTGGAGTTCAACTACACACAAAGAAACTGTAATATTAAAAATTAACTTCTGGAGCATCAGCCCCCAAATTTGTTATTTCCTTTAAACAACGAAAGAACTTTCTGTTTCAATATTCAGATTGGAGACCAACTATTTCCTGAAACCTGGTTTGATCAAAATTCATTTGGTAAATCTGTCTAAAATAAAAACTTCAATAAAAAGGTAAAGAATGAAAAAATGAGCAGGGAAGAAAATGAAAAAACCTGTTTGCATCATCCGGCTTCTACAACTACCCTGAAACCAATCTACTACTGTCTCATTTTATGTACTACATATCTCCTTTACTGTCTTTCAATAGGATCTCACCTCACAATTTTACCTGATAGGAACACAGGACTGACACTTAGATGTTGATTAGCATGTTACCAAGATTCACTAATACTCACTAATATTAGCGTTACCAAGGTTCATTATAGTACAAAAGCAAAAAGCTAAACGACATGATGAAAACAAAAAGAATTACTTTTCAGAACTGAATAAGGGGGTTACCAAGCGATCACTGGAAAAGATCTTTGAACAATGTAAGGAACAGAAAGGGAGTTTATATCCAAGAAAGCACAGAGGTCCACTTTGGGCTATATTTATATTGCCTTTTAGCACAACTGAGTGCTCATGAGTTCAAACTCTCGCATCTGTGTTATTAGAATACAAGACTGCACGTAGTTGCAGCACTGAGACAACTCACGTGGGAGCAGACGACATGTTAGCAGCTTCTAGTGCAACCTAAGCATACTCCATTCTGGAGAACGGACAAGCCAAACATGCCGTGACCAGTTAACCTAAGACTATATATTCCATTTGGCCTGCAACACTTTTCACACAGACCATGTCAGGCATACAAATAGACTAGGGAGTCCTTTTTAGAAAGCTTTGATAAGATGTGCCAGAAAAGCAGCTGGAAGTTGTAAGCAGCCCTGAGATCAGAATGCCCTTCTGTACTCTGGATGTCAGGGTGCCCTGCTGTTGGCATCTTGTTCAGCAGCAGATGCTGACCTACCAGTGTCCTGATGTAAAGGTACAGAGTTGGGTCAGGGAAAACACTGGACATTTTTGGGGGCCTGGCCTCCTAGGCACAGTGTAGAGAGTGCTTTTAGTTAGATCTAAATGTGACAGTACCAGAAAGGAAACTTCAGCTGGGGAAACAACATATTTTCATGACTACTATTCCTGCAGTACCCTTTTCATTTGAAACACTTAACACCTGAATGTGCAGTTAGCCAGCTGAATGGTTGTTGAAATATGAGAGCATTTTAGATCAGTTCAAATAATTTTGGGGAAAAGAGGATCACTGAACCAAACTTTCAGAGAAAAAAAAAAAATAAGTCCCACAAATATGATTCCCACAATGCTGCTAGATCCCCAAAATGATGATTTTTATATGCTAATATATGAAATATACATACAGTATCAGTTCAACAATCGCGTTAATCTCTTCCTATTTTCATGTTTTCCTAGTTACTTGTCTCAGAAGGCTTATTTTTAAACAGTAGTAAGTTCAGAATCTCTATGAATAACCACACAAAAATATTTTATAAAAAATAATATAAATTTTTACAACAAATTATTTTGAAAAAGCAAGCGGAGTAAGAATGATTTTTAAACAGTAGTAAGTTCAGAATCTCTATGAATAACCACACAAAAATATTTTATAAAAAATAATATAAATTTTTACAACAAATTATTTTGAAAAAGCAAGCGGAGTAGGAATGTGATTCAAATTCCAAGGTCCCACCTTCTCTTCTCTAGTATTCGTTAATGACATCTAGTGGGTAAAGTTAGTATTACTTTTAACTTATAGAATAAATGAAAACATGACCAAAAAAAAGATGCAGCAACAATTTACTAAAAATGCAGTTGCTTGATTGCAGTTGATGATGCTAAGTAATTGCCATTTCTACTGAAAAATTTATTGTAGTATGTAGTGTAGTTGAGGAAACAGTTTCACCTTAACTTAAGAAGTAACACATGCACACCATTCCCTATTTCTTGGAAAAGCTCTTGAAAGTACTCTCCTTGCCAGGGCATGTTCTTGTATGTTCCGAAGACATACAAGGGCTGTTACGATAGTCTCTGATTTTAATCATTTTGACAACAACGTAAAATGCACAATAACATGCACAAGAACTGGATCCTAACAATCAACTTTTGGCTCCTATCTGGTGCACAGAGAAAGTTGTGTTTCTCAGAACTAGATTAAAAACTACCAAAATGTTAAAAGGAACACTTACAAGGCCTAGCCATCAGCAAAAGCAAAAGGTGTGGCTGTGCCGTAAACCATAGTTAATGCACGTTAGCAAAAGCCACAAAGAAAAGTATCTGCCTACCCAAGGATCTTTTAGTACTTCACAATGAGCAGTCACTGAGTAAAGAGCAACAGTTGCTGGAATTGGGCACGCTTAAGGAGCTAGCAAGACCACTAGAGGACAGAATCACTCCTGGAACAAATGTTTTTAATTAATTTTTGTACAGCTGCACAGACAAAATGGTCTACAGCCAGGTGGTCACGGCACTGCCTAGAGACACAGCAGGTGTGACTTGGCACCTTTTCAGGAAGAAATAACTAAACCTGCACCTCCTTTCTGCCTGGGAGTCCTCCACTTCTATTCTCTTTCCAAGAAGGAGCCGTCAGTGACTTATGCACAGAACCTGCTCTTGTTTGAATGCCTTAAGCATGTTTTGAGTACTCCTACTGGAAGAAACATTCAGGGAATTTAACAGAACAGCTAATTTTTACATGAAGGTAAAAACAGATAGGAGAAGATAGATAAGGGGCAGCTGAGCATTTTCAGATTCATAGTTCAGCAGTTAAGGCTCACTTTAGAAGTCTAAATTATTTTTAGATCTGGCCCTAGCTTACTGAGAAAATGTTTACCCACAGCTGAAATGTATCAGAGATGACTACTTTCACAGTTTAATAAAACATTTCTGTGGTTTTTACTTTAAATTATCATAGACAAAATTTTGTTTATAACCTTGTTAAGACTATTTTCCTAAAATACCTATTTAAGTAAAAAAAAAAAAGATTAGTCACAAGTGGTCCTTGGGGAAGAAGATTTCTCAAACTGGAGAAGAAAGATGAATCATAATTTCTATGCTAAATATACTTTATAGTATATTGGTCAAGCTTGTATCGACATACCAGGAGAAAGACAAACTCACAGACACACGTATTTATTTTGAAATCTTGCATGTGTGTTCTTCTTTTGAGATCACTTGCAGTACTAGAGTAGAAACATAACTTACAGAACTACATTAAGCCATACAATTTATCCTGCATCTTCCTGTGAGTACGCAACATACAATTTCTCTCAATAAACCTTTCTTTTGTGAAAATTTTCATACAGCTGTAGATTTATATTAGAGAAGTCAAGCCTAAAAATGCCCAGCTGTTACTTGAAACCCAAAATAGCTATATTTTTGAGAATACATGTTTATTATTAGGACATGCAGTAGTTTCACATCTACTGAAACCACTGAGTAAAGAAATGGAGTGTACCACTAATAAAAACCAATAACTGACCAATAACAAGCTCAGTAAGTCACTTACTTCATACATCTTGTACACATATGAAATACAATGCATCCTTCTGCTCATCACAGATCTACAGCAGGAAAGGTAGGGGTTTGATTATTGTCTTTTGGAATAAATACCCCCAGATAAGAAAATTACTTTAAGAATCTGTAGGTATTTCTGTCTACCAAACCTACAGTAATCCACTCCAACTAGTGCAGACCAGTCAGTACAGAGTTCTCAATAGTGAGACATCTATGTAAGCTGGGTCTTCAGAACATAAATGAAAAAATATATACCTTTGAGGGTTCTTAACCAAACATTACTACGGCAACTTTAAATTCCTCTCTGCTTAAATAGCCTTTGTTATCTTCATCACATGCTTCAAAAACCTAGAGAAAGAAAGTGATTTGCATTAAAAAACAATAAACCTGACCTATTACTTTTTACTTTGAATAACTGTTATGGGAAGAATAAAATAGGCACTTGCTGAATAAACTATGCTATTTAAAAAAACTATTGAAGATTAGTTGCATCTCTGTCAGAACTCTGTTCACCTACTCTGTTACAGTAGCTGAAAATGGACTGAGTGCATTTAATTTTAATTTTTTGTTAAGTTAAAATAAAATCTTCTTACTTCTAGATTTTATGTGCTTATTACGAAAAGGCTTTTTGCAAACTTAGAATATATGATACAGACTTCTAGAAACTAAATTATGTTAAATTTGTTCCTGCAAGATTTGATTTTTTTCTTGAAAAATGCCAGGCATCTTTAATTCTCCCAGTTAAGTCACTATATAGACAGGAACTATGAGGAAAGACTAGAATGCAAGCATAGACAGAAGCCATCAAATTTTCTGAAGTACTTTTAGAAAACAAATAACTGTTTTCATAGTCTATACTTAGACAAGAGATTATGACATACAATACCAAGTAACTTTCCTAAGAGCTTTTCCCATAGAAGACCTTCAGCAAGGTTTGATAATAAAACGTTTAATCTCATAGTACTGAAGAGCATATCCACGGAGTGTTTCAGGAAGAAAAGTACTAATAAAATTACACAAACAAGTTGAAATTTCATTAATGTTTTTCTAGGTGTAGCTTGCCGATTTTATTGCATGCTGATATAAGACACATTAACTGCGGTCACAAGCTTGTAATAAATTAGAGTAATGAGAACCAAATGCTAAGACATTTCATTTTGGTAGATAGAGCAAGCTTTGATCTAGTCCATGCTCTTACTTTGATTAATTTTACACCTGTTTTCCTCCCACTCCCTGCTTGAAGTTGTCACGCAGTTATCTCATTGTGGGGCACTTCAGACACAGTAATTAACACCGAGCTGAATGAACGATTACGCAAATACTGCACCTGCCCTAAGCTAACATTAAGGTCAAATAAAGACCTGTTAGATTAATTCGGGTCTCCAAGAGGTGACGTTTTGCCGGTTTAGCAGCTTTGAGAGAGATGCCGTAGCTGCTTGAGCGCCTCTCGACACCCGCGCGCCCCTGGGAGGCCGGGGGAGCCCTTCGGGCACCACCGGGCACCGATGGGACGGACCCGCCGCCCCTCAGGCTCCTCACCGCAG
>NW_008795405.1:9197323-9258167 GCF_000699145.1 Aptenodytes forsteri
TTTGTGCTTCTGTGTCTCCTCAGCAGAGCGCGCTAGACCCCTGAGCGTTAGGGTCGGCATGAGAAATACCTGCATGATGCAAATTACTCTTTGGACTTTTGAAACGCTTCCCTGTACGTGTCCCTATCCTAGCCGGTTTTCCAGGTGCAGATTTCCACGTTAGCTGCTTCCCACTTGACGGTTGCTCCCATTGCACGTGTTTCTTTGTTTCCTGGGCACAGAAACAAATAAGCCTTGTGTGCTATGAAATTCTCCCGAGTCAGAAGTTGCATGGAGATTGTGCCAAATACAAAAAGCAAAGCTCCCTAGTAGTAAGCAAATGGAAACTGGGAAGAAAAACAGACTTGAGCATAGCAAAAATGCACAATGTGTTTTGGTGTTTTGTTTTTTAATCCCTAGGAACATGCTTCAGGAAGGTGCACACGGAAAATGGACAGTATCTAGTAGTGATGAAAGTACTGAAGAAAATTCTGACAGTGAAAAACCATCTACATCTTCACTATTGGATGCTGCACGTGGCAGAACAAGTGGGCCACAATATCCATGCTCTGAAGCTAGGAAAGCTGCTCACAAGAGAAAAGCTTCTCCCCTGAAGCTCAGTGATAAAAAATTTTCTGCAGAACTACCTCCAGCAGAAAAACAGAGAACTAGCCAAGAAGGCTTAGGCTGGTGTCTTTCTAGTAGCGATGAAGAGCCCGAAGATCACGAAAAGCATGCCCACAAAGAAACACTGAAAGAAGAAAGATGTGATGCACCCAAAGAACATCCTCTGAATCTTCGCAAAGATTATGAGCTCTCAGAGAATCAGAAAGCAGAGGAGTATAATGAAACACCTAGTGAAGCCCAAGATACCTGGGATTTGTTAAATGGAGGAAACCCTTTCAGGTTTTTTCTCACTAAAGTCAGAGGAATTGAACGGAGCTATAATTCTGGAGCCCTTCACATAAAAGGTGAACAAGTGGCTTCTACAGAAGTGGGCTTTTGGGAGACTTGTTTGCAAGAGAATGCTTATTTTTAGTTTGTGGGTATTTTTAAATGCAAATATTCCTTGGTGTAACTAAGGCTTCATATTCTAAATGTGCAAGTTGTAGGAATCGGTTCTGTTATCTTTGCCTTTCTCTTTTAGAAGTATAACGTATAAAGCATTAATTTGCTGATACTGATTCTGTTGTAACTTATGAGTTACGCTGCACAAATCTCATGTGCATTTAGCCAAGGCAAATCATATCGTGCTTCTTATTGCTGCTTTCTGTGTGAGTTATTCTGGGGAAAACCACTTGCCTTCATGGTCCTAGTATCCTAAAGGGATACTTTTCTTGGGTGCATAACCATACTCCCTGAGTGGTTGTTTGCACTTGTCTTCATGCTTCTGAGTGGTTTGGACCTAGTAATTCACTATTACTTGATGCAGTACAAGATAGTTTCAATTCAATTAGAAGTGAGTGTAAGTCAAGATGGAGTGAAGTCTTCAGTGTACAATACTGATGCTTCAGGAATGCTGTGTAGCTGTGGTTTGGTGTAAGGGGGAAGAGCTCTGTACACCCGTAAACACCCCCTCATTCAGAAATGAAATCTCATACGTTGCAAGACCAAATCAGAAACAAGTATTAATAAGAGATTTATGCACAGAAATACAGTAAAATGAGGCAGAAAAAATTTGTAGTTCTTTGAAGATCAAATGACTGAAGACCTATACAATTAGGTTGTAACTTTTCCTCAACCTCATGTGCTCCCTATGAGCATTGATTATTGATGGTAGTCTGGTGTCAGAAACCTCACTTGCTTTACTGCTGTATGTCTTTATCTGCTTTGTGAATTCCTTGTGGCTTTTGGCCTGTTCTCTCTTAGGACTAGTTGTCCTGCTAGGTGATTAGTTGAGCTGGTGGAGGGGCTGAGTTTTTTTGTTTGTTTAACCTGCAAAACCAGATTTCCGTAGAGATACGGCATGAAATATTTTGTCTATCCTAGAAGGTATTTGTAGGATACGTTTAAAAGTTGCTGCTGTGCTTCAGTTATCAAGGTTATAATTCCTCAGCTGGATTAGTTTTCTGTGTTACCATGAATGAACTAAGGATACACATATCCTACAATCAGTCTGCAACAGATAAGTCTTTAAGCATTAACTATGCCTTTATTGCTCCTACCCTGCCACAGTTCTTCAAGCCCTCTCTATAGGGAGAGAGTAGTTTGTCCCTTTCTCCATGTGATCTTAGTCTTTCTCCTAATAAGTTTTTAAAATTTGTTTTCTACTTTGAGAGGATTAATGCTTTTTATAAGTATAAGACCATAAGGGTTTCACAGGGGAATCAGTGACTTTAATATTCAAAACAGTAAACTTAATTGTAAATGTCTCTGTTACACCAAGCCTGTGAACAATCTGACACTTGTGTTGTGGTAGTTATCAAACTGTTCAAGATGTGAAATGTTTACTTGAACCTTTTTTACTCAATTATGCTTTAATATTTTTAACAGATATTTTGTCTCCTCTTTTTGGGACTCTCATATCTTCTGCCCAGGTGAGTTTTCTGTTTGCCAAATTGATTTCAGTTGCTTATTTCACTTTATTATCCTTGAACTTGACAATCCATGTTTGTGCCATGTAGCCGATATTAGCAGGGAACTCTAGTTTCCAACTGTACAACAATTTATTGAAATATAAAAATCATCCCATGTTCTGCTTAGAATTCAGGCAATTATAAGACTGCTTTCTGTCTCCTGTTTTGGGGGAATGTGCAACTGAAAAATGCGTATTTATGTGCATGTAAATGATTTTTTTGAAAGAAAAAAGCCATGCAATCTAGGATTGATATTTTTCTTATTGGATAGAAGCTTTTGCTATCATTCATGGTGTAAGCACATGGCAAAGAGATGGTTCTTGAACCAAAGCTTTTACATTATGTGTATGTGATTCTTTTTTTCTGCATGTTAAATTTTATGAACACTAATACATGCTTTTGAATAACTTAAGTTCATTCCTGAATTGTTAAGAGACATGAAAGAAAGCACGTGAAATTCAAAAATACACCTATTTTTAAAACATGCTGTATATGATGTAAGTGGTATTAAGCGATGACTTTACATAGAAAGCTTTTTTGCTGTAGTTCATTGTTCTGAAAAACTCTGCTTTTTCTTTTTAATGAGTCTGTTTTCTTTTTCTTACGTACAAGTTTAACTACTGTATAGATGTGGGATGGCTTGTAAGACAGTATCCGCAGGAATTCAGGTATGTCTATTTTACGAAGATGAAATGATACAGTTTCCAAATCATTCTGTTCATGCAAGTTGCTGTTATAACTGAATGATAAACACTTGTTTGCAGTTGCAAATTATTGTTACCAATTGTGTATGTCTAGACTCTTGGTTTTCCTTGTACATTTATTCCACAGTTGTTCTCTATTGATTTCTTGCCTCTTTTCAAGACTGTTAAATGGTCAGAGTTCAGTATGGCTGGTTTCTGATTTTTATTAATTAACACTTAGGAGGTCCCATTGTGGGCTGCGGCGACAATGCAGTAGATGACCTATAAAGATGGAACAAGAAGCTTGTTGCCATATAGTTTACTGAGCCAAGAGCAAGGTCATGGAAGAGAAAGGAGGGAATGTAGGAAGGGCACAAGAAAACTATGTGAAAATTATCAGGACATGTCATGGATATGATATGGTTGGAGTTGCTGGATATTGTCATGAAAGCAGTTCTTATGTTTGCTTGAAACTCTATTCTGATAATTGCAACCTACTGCAGATGAAGTGAGTGTATGATGTACAGTTTTCTCTTTTTTTTTTTTTTTTTCATTTTACTGGAAATGCAGTAGAACAGAGTATTAGGAAGTGAACATGAAACTACTGCCAGAGTAGACCTAGCCCTCTCCTTTTTCCTCTCATTCTTCCCATCTTCTCCGTAAGGTAACAATGATTAAATTGTCTTAGATCCACACTGTGTATATCAATACTTTTGAGAGCTTTTATCTGTCTGTTTCTAGCTATACAGACAAGAGTTCCTTACAAAATCTTGTATTATTAGTTTCTATTTTGGTGTCTGATTTACTCCACGCTTCCTGTTTTCCCTTTTTTTTTCCCATTGAAGTTTTCTAGTGTCTTTCTCTTAGAGCTTCTATTGTAGTTACTGCTTTTTTGAGTTAGTTAATAAGGCATATAGATTTTAGTGCCATCTTCCTACTGGGCTACCAGATTTAGGGGCCAGAAGTCATAGCTACATGAAGGAGTGGTTTAGACTGATTACTAATTCATTTGATGTTTTAATCGTAATCTCCTTTTATTTAAGGAAGAAGCCATTGTTGATAGTTCATGGCGAAAAGAGAGAATCTAAAGCTGAACTGCTTGCACAAGCACGTCCTTATGAGAACATTAGCTTTTGTCAGGTAATTAACATTTGTATCATCCTTTGGTTGAAAGTAAGCCACCTGTTGCACTCAAAAATCTTGTTATGGATGAAGAGAGACACACCTTATATGAGAAGTCAAGAATTTCTTGTTATGCTTTAAGGAATATACTTACCAGGACCATAGGCACATAGTAACTGTGTTCCTGGTCTTCTGTGATTATGGTAGACTGTCACCCGCAAAAGGTTTACACAGAATGGTTGCCCCCAAAAATGTTATGGGCTCACAGAAGCACTGCACACCTTCTCCACTAATATGTTGCACTCAGATTCTTGTAATGGCTGAAAAGAAAGTACTTTTTGTGTAAAGTGCAGCACTTAGTCCTTGTGTCACTGTAATCTTAAGTCTCATCAAAGAATTATTATTTGTCCAAATGTTTTACATAAGAAAATGCTGTTACAAATAGTCTCCATAATACTGTTTAAATTGCTATGAGCACGCTTCCTGGCATATGCTGTTTTCTCTCTGATGTTATACTCGCTCATTTGCTGTCCCCGAGCCATAAAGCTATTGGCTTCAGCCTGGGGAAGGGATGTGGTTATGGCAACTTGCCACTGTTTCAGGATTTTGCTGGGTGGAGTATGTTATTGATCATGGGGATATCTTACTCTTCGTTAGGAAGAGGATAATCTTGGAATTTTCTTCCTTCCTTCTTCCTTCCTTTCTTCTTTCTTCCTAGAGATTGCTGTGTTGATGCCAAACATAGTGAGTTCTCAAGGCCAGGATTTCTGGGCTGCTGTGTGCTATACTAATCAGGTGTTTGCACTAAGTTGTGGAGTAGCAACAATTTTAGATGAAGATTTCAGATATGTTAACAATAAATTCATGGGTTTGCATATAATGTTTCCTTTTCACACACAACAAGAATTTGAATGTAATATGTCCCATATGATAAACTTGTCAGTGTAGTTAATAGTAAGTAGCAGGGGAAAATGGCGTTTGTGATGATTTTCCTATTTGGGTATACTGCTTCATATTCTTCTGGTAGTCTACATGCATTCCATTATTTTAGTACCCCAAAACAAAATTGTAAGTATTTTAATCTCCTCCTCCATGCCTGTATTAACTAGGCACAATGTTGGAGCCGTCACTGGCTAAAAGTATTTTCTTAACATCTGTAACTCATGTTTCATTCTCTCCCTAGAAATTGTGCTGTAAATACTCTTTAATAAGAGCAGAGCGCTGATAAAAAAAACATTTCTGTCTGGCTTCTGTCCTTTTCTTTGCTATGTTAGCCATTAAGCTGCTTGTAACAGTCATCATATGCTTCAGAATCACAGAATGGTTGAGATTGGAAGGGACCTCTGAAGGTCATCTGGTCCAACTCTCCTGCTCAAGTAGGGTCACTTAGAGCCAGTTGTCCAGGACAATGTTCAGATAGGTTTTAAATATCTCCAAGGAGGGAGACTCCACAGCCTCTCTGGGCAACCCATGCCAGTGCTCAGTCACCCTCACAGAAGAAAGTGTTTCCTGGTGTTCAGAGGGAACCTCCTGTGTTTGTTTGTGCCCATTACCTCTGGTCCTGTCACTGGGTACCACTGAAAAGAGCCTGGCTCCATCCTCTTTGCACCCTCCCTTCAGATATTTGTATACAGTGATCAGATCCCCTCTGAGTCTTCTCTTCTCCAGGCTAAATAGTCCCAGCTCTCTGCCTTTCCTCATAGGAGAGATGCTCGAGTCCCTTAACTGTCTTAGTGGCCCTTCATTGGACTCCCTCCAGTATGTCTGTATCTTTCTTGTATGGGGGAGCCCAGAAATGGACCCAGTACTGCGGGTGTGGCCTCACCAATGCTGAATAGAGGGGAAGGATCACCTCCCTCAACCTGCTGGCAACACTCCTAACACAGCCCAGGACACTATTAGTCATCTTTGCTGCAAGGGCACATTGCTGGCTCCTGTTCAACTTTGCGTCCAGCAGGACCCTCAGGTGCTTTTCTGCAAGGCTGACTGTTTCTGAAAATATTGCTGGTAAGAGACCAGAAATTCTGCTGGAGCAGTTCCAGCGCAAAGAGTTGCATTGCCATTTGAAGTCTAACTTCTAGAAATAAGCACATTTAAAGGTGTTGAGGGGAAAAATAATGTATTTTGTGATCTGTCCACTAGAGAGCAGTGGAATGAAACAAAATGAAGGAGCACCTCTTCTCCTTTAACATTCTTGCATATAGGAATGCACAATATGAATTTTTAATGATCAACTTCTTAATTTTATAGGCTAAACTGGATATTGCCTTTGGAACTCACCATACGTAAGTAACACTATGAAGCAGAAAGCTGCACTTCTAAAGATGACTGTGGAGTTGGTACATGCAGTTACCATAATTGGACTAGTAACTAGTGTCTAGTGTCTTAAAGTATTTATGGGATAGGAAGATAGATTATTACTGTTTGTGAAAACATAATTCTGAAGGCCTAATGTATACTGATGGAAAGTAAAAGTAGTATCTTTCATGATCTATGTGTATCTGTTTCATTTATCTGCAAGTTATTTTAAAGCCATAAAACTGGGTTTCCTAGAAGTTGTTGAGTCTTAAAGAAAAATTTCTTTACTTATTTTGTATTTATAGATGATAGGATTGTTCTAGTTTAAGGAAACAAATCAGCTATTAGGTAGATACGAGATGTGCAAGTTAGACAATTGAAGTCAGTGAACTGCAGGTCCTGGCTCTTAACTCATGCCTTAATACCAAAACTGTAATGCAGACTTGATCAGTCATTGGCAGGTTGGACACAACACCGATTTACTGCTCAGTTTTGCAGTTAACATGGGTGATCTGGAAATAATTAATGAATTTTTGGGTCTTTTCAAAGAAAAAACTTTAATTTGATATTACAGAAGTGTCACAAAGGGAATTTTGTAGATTGCAAGCTACAGATAAGAACAGATTTAATCTTAATGTCTTGTAGCAAAGATCTTTGGTTTCGGGGCACTGTAGTATTTTTAATCAATCCTTTTGTATAGCTCGTTTTATAAAACGTGACATTACGTTAAAACATTGATCTGAAATGCCCACTGAAGGTATATCTGTATTTCTGGTAGAAAGCATACTGACCTCCTCATTGCCTGTTTGGAGAGGAATATGTAAATGAAGGAAAGAAATCAGCATTTCAAAAATGAGTCTTGCTTCTCTTTCAGGTTTAGTGAGGGACATAGAAGGAATTGAGGTTGTTTTTCAAACTGATCATTTTTAAAGCTTTAGCTTATTTTTGCTTAAGCAGTAGCTCTCATCCTCTGTATGCTCAACTTTAAACTTTTTTTTTTTTCTTCCACCACACTTTGGGATAAATAAGTGATAGTGATGTTAAATGCTACACTTCTTTAACCCTATATTTTAAAGGGTTGTTTTGGGTAGTGTATCTCTGAATGCGTGTTCCACTGCAGATGGAACACAAGTGGGTAGCAGACCAGCAAATCCCATCTTGGTGGGTAATGAAACAATTTTTGCCAAGAGAAGCTTAACAGATTTCACTTCATCAAATATAAAGACTTAAACTCACGTCATTCCTGTTGTATGGTGTAAAACTTAAATTACATGTCAGTGATTTTTTTTTTTTGAGGTAGTGGTGTTTTGGTCAGTTATCACTTTTATATACCTTAATCTTGTACTTCATTTTGCTGTAAAATACTTATTTTACTGTCAACTCAATTTGTGCTTAGATCAAGGCATAACACAGATGTGGGGAACTATTTTATAGTTAGGGGGTCTTGTATATTGCATAAACTATGCAGTAAGCACAGGAAAACATGTGCAGGCACTTGAATGTTAGTTTGCTGAACTCTAACATTAAAAGCAGGAATTACTGAATAAATAATTGTCTAAATTTGAGCCTGATACGATTTGTGTGGCTTTATCTTGCCATGGGACAGCAATGAAAATAAACATGTGTTTCCTTACAGTTTTCATTCTTGAGCATTGGTTTCTATGGAAACCATCTCATCCTTCAGGGTCACATGGATATGCTGTCTTTACACAACTGTTGAAAACTTCTATATGAAAATTTGAGCACTTATGTTACAAAAAATATAGACATTTTTTAACTCAGTTACTAGTTTTAAAACTCCTTTGTGCTGTAGCTTGAGTTTAGATTTATGGTAGATAAATAGCTTTTTTTGCCATCCCAATTGTTAGTTACCTACATATTTTATTTTAAAAGTTGTCAGTTTAAGAGAAGAGAACTAGGTTTTAATAAATTCAGCTATAAGCAAAGGCCTTTTAGTGTTCCTTAATTCTTTTTTTAACTATCTGCAAAGGAATAAGTTTATCTGAAGAACATAGAAAATATAGAAAGTGTTCTGTAAATATTCATTTTTGCTTTGGGAAATCAGTTGCATGAGATGTTAAGCTGTACTCTGGAATATATCGTATGATGCTGCTGAAAAAATATACAGGATAGTCTAATGACTGCCATGTGAGTTTGGCATGCACATGGATTGAAGTCTAAGTGCTTGCACTATGCAGAACAAATGTTTTGAAAATAATTATCTTGGAGCATTTTAATGAATTGTTAATTTATCGCCTACTCTCAGTGTACTTGAAACAGATGAAGTGTTATCTTTTTTTTTTAAAGGAAAATGATGTTGTTGTTATATGAAGAAGGTCTTCGAGTTGTGATACATACATCCAATCTTATTGCTGAAGATTGGCACCAGAAAACTCAGGGGTAAGCAACAATCTCTAGCAGGTGTATGTTTACTTTAATACTTTCTGTAGGTATCTGCTACTGCTGGAGACCGGATACTAGGTCAGATGTTCCACTGCTGGAAGTCTTACGCTCCTAAGATAGAGCTATCCTGCAAAAAAAAAAACCCAGATCTAGAATGGTGGTAGCTAAGCCTGAACTCTACTTGCTTTCTACTGTAAACAAAATTATGTCCTGAGCTGGGTGTTACCTTAAGTTCAGTCTGACTGATTTAAGATCATTTATTATGCCATGCTGTCTCTTTATGAAAAAACTACCTAGCTATAAAGTACTCTTCATATAAATCTGAAGCAGCTGTTTAAAAGTTATCTTAATACTGCAAGAATAATGTGAATGTGCAGATGTTCTGCTTCTGCTGTGACTGTATCTAGAATGTAACCTGATAAATGCTGGGCACCATTGGTTCCTTAATACAGTAGATGACCCAGTATCCTTTCCTTGGAAGGAATTTTCTTCCTCATTTTTTTTGGTAGAAGTTTTTAAACTTAATGGCCAGCTTGGGACATAGTCCTATTTTTTGTGCTCTAAACAAAACTAAGTGACATGTTAATATAAGGCCCCTCAACCTCTTGTTTTCTTTTTTATGGGAGCATTTCTTAGTTAGATCTCCACAGTAACTCAGGGTATAAGATTTCTTCATCAAACTAACTGTAAATACTTTTTCAGAAGTTACTATCATCTTGACGTCTATTTTGCTGCCATTAAATATGGCAAGGTTTTGAGGCTTTTCACTTGTCTGAGGCAAGCTCTCATAAGGGTTTTTGAGTGGCAAAACTATAACCACTGATTTTTTGCCTTAAATCTTTTACTTAGGGATGGCTTAGTATCTTTTGGCAGTTAGCTTTTCAGAAAGCCAAGAAGGCATGAAAATATCTGTTTGGGATGCTTAACAAGTTGCCCTGCTTGTCAAACATGAAAAACAGTTTTCTTTTTAGCTTTTGCACTCTGCAATAATACATTGTATCACCAATATGATGGTTCACTGGCTTCTCTGTTTTATAGGCTTCTGAATTACAAAGGATAGTATCAACACGTTGTAAACTTGATAATGCACAACCTTTGGTTTCCATGGCTACAATAATGTGTGACTGGAAAGAAATGCTAGATGTTTTCCCTGCATAGTGCCCACCCTATTTTATTCTGATGGAAGTTCTGGAGAGGCAAGTTATCATTGTGGGCTACTCTTCAAACTATGCAGAACTTTCAGGTGTCCTAATTGGTGTTTTTCTATATCATTACACAAACCACTAGCTTAGCAGAATGCGTTGCAGTTTTCTGTTCATACAGGAAAATCTTGATGAAAGGACTACTGGTCGGTAAGTCTGAGCCTGCCCTCTTTAACAGTGATGAAAGCTGCAAATGTATGCATGGATAAATGTGTTGAGATTGTTATTTTCATTTGAAAGTACTAGTTTTGTGGTATTGAGTGTAAGACTTGACGATTCTGTAATTGTACAGTAAAGGCAAGTTGCTTTATAGTTAGTATCACAATAAATCTGTCTAGTATTCATTTAGGACCTTCAGATGTGCTTTAATCACTTACTAAAACCATGTGTTAATGTGTGGTGTCCTTGTTTTTGTGGCTTTGTTTTTAGAATGTGGCTAAGCCCTTTATATCCAAGGCTACCTCAGGGAAGAACTATTTCTGCTGGTGAATCTGAAACTAATTTCAAATCTGACCTAATAAGTTACTTGATGGCTTACAATTCTCCTACGCTCAAGGAATGGATAGATCTGATTCAAGAGCATGATTTATCAGAGACAAGGTATATGCTATCTTGTGTTTATAGTAACTTGCATACTTTTTTCCAAAAAATTAAACATCTCTGTTAGGATTTATTAGACCATGGGTTTGTGTTGTAAGCTTACCTTGTTTCAGACTGAAGTGTTTAAACATGAGTCTAACTTTAGGCAGTTTTTTAAATCTATCTTATGCAGATTATGTTGAATTGACCAACTTCTAGTTTTATAAACATACATTTTAAAGGAATGAAAAAAGGTACATGAGCAGTAACTTGGCAGAAGGTAGCTGTAAGTAATAGGGACCCAGAATTTCATTTAAGTCAGTCTGGCTTACATATGTGCTCCAATAAAATTACCATTGGAAAAAACTGAGTTGTATTTGGTTTGTCATGTAAGAGGGATCATATAAACAAAGGTTATTGTAATGGGGATTTTATTAAGAATAGGCTTCTGTACTTTTAAGGCAAAGTTCAATCCATATACATATGTATAGAATTTTGCCCATTACAGGCATGGATCGTGTCTGGTAGGCAATGTAATGTTAAGCAGTAATACGCTTTGTCTTGAAACAGTCTTCTCTAATATCACATTGCTGATATTACTTAAAGTAATTCAGGATGCTTTATTCTAATAGATACATCCTGCATTTCCACTGAAATATGGTATTTACTTCAGAAAGTGTAAATCTCCTTGGCTGCTTAATAGTAGTTTTATAAGCTGGCAAAAAATTTTTGAAAAGAAAAGCTGAAAAAGGTCATAAACTGTGGTGGATATAGAGACTGAAACCTTGTCTAGTTTAATGTATAAAATACATGGAATCTTACAAGATTGGAGGGGGAAAAAAAGTATGTACCTTATAGTTAAGTAAGATAACAGCCTGAACTGCTGTTCTTATTCACTTGGTCATCTGCATGAGCTTGGACAGGCTGGCTGAGCCCTAGCTGATGCGAGTTTATTGCACGGGTTATGGAAAAGTCACTTGTTAAGATAAGGATCAGTTCCTTGCCGTATAAAATGTGTAGGGGACATTTATTCATGGATAAAGCTAGGCATGAGATGCAGTAAGGAACAGCTGCTTAAACCATCTGTTTGTTGTGACTCTAGGCAGGTCTGTTCTCTGTTTTCAGGGCAAAGTCAAACAGGTTACTAAACAATTATTGGGAAGACAATTGAAAAAGCTGTATTTTGCATCTGAGCTATTAGGTGCCCAAATGAAATCTCATACCTGAATCTGCTGATTTGGATGTAGCAATAGATTGGCTTTACTCAAAATTACATGCCCCATTCTGTGCCAAACAAGAGCTATTTGCATTTGTTGCTAATATCATCTATCTTCTGCATTTTTGTACACAGAAATAGATGCAGTTCCTGTCTATGCTATAGAACAGCCTGGTGGTGCATGACAGTCATATAGAATGCTAATAATAAATTATACAGCTGAAAATCCACTTTTCTTTATATTGTGAATCTTAAGTGTGAAAGATTAAATATTTCTGGCTGTACTTCTGTGTTCAACCTTGCTGATAGGTTTTACTTAAATACCTTAATACTTTACAAACCAAAACACTCCAGAGCTGCAAATAACTTGGTTTTGTGTTTTTTTCTTTCTGTAGAGTGTATCTGCTTGGTTCTACCCCTGGACGATATCAGGGTAGTGATAAAGAAAAGTGGGGTCATCTTAGGCTCAGAAAGGTACTAAAACTGTAACCTTTTCTGTTAATATCCTTTTAACTGTAAATATAATTTTGGAGAGCATTCTTTAGTTCCTTTCAATTTTTCCAGCTATGATCAGCAATCTTTTAATACATTGTTACAGTTTAAGTTAGCAATAACATAAGCTTGCAACTTATGACAGTGTAGACTTTGCACATAATATTCCTAGACATTATTACTATGGTCAGCTTGTGGTCTGAATTGTCATGTGCTTACAGATAGCTGAGGAGGCATCATCAGTCAAATGACTTCCTAGCTGCTGTTGGTGTTTCTAACAAGTGTGACACTATCAAAATCCAGTCTTCTGTGACTGGGAACCAAATACAGCCTTTTTCAAAGGCACTCACTGGGGAAAGATGTGTTGATACAGACTTGCCTGCACTTAGGGAACAGACTTATTTTATTTACTTAAAAGTTAAGGGCTATTACAGTTTCTTTTTCCCTAATGACCTGGCAAAAAAAAAACAAATTAAAAACCAGTTTGCACATAGCTGATGTCATCAATTCAGTCAGGTTTTTAGTTTTGTTCTACTACATTTCTAAGATCTTGATTTTTTTTTTAATCAACTGAATAATTTGCCTGCACTTAGGGAACAGACTTATTTTATTTACTTAAAAGTTAAGGGCTATTACAGTTTCTTTTTCCCTAATGACCTGGCAAAAAAAAAACAAATTAAAAACCAGTTTGCACATAGCTGATGTCATCAATTCAGTCAGGTTTTTAGTTTTGTTCTACTACATTTCTAAGATCTTGATTTTTTTTTTTAATCAACTGAATAATTAGGAATGTG
Source organism: Aptenodytes forsteri (assembly GCF_000699145.1). Classification (NCBI taxonomy): domain Eukaryota; kingdom Metazoa; phylum Chordata; class Aves; order Sphenisciformes; family Spheniscidae; genus Aptenodytes; species Aptenodytes forsteri. The sequence goes on from NW_008795405.1 coordinate 9,210,668, forward strand.
CTTTTTTTTTTTACCCTCACCCCCTCCCGCATTATTTAAATAAGCCATAATGGTAAATCTTCATACAAGATTGCATATCTCAAGTTCGTACGGCCCCTTCTTTTTCAGTATTTATTTAGAATCAGGTAAAGTATTTCATGTCATCTGTTAAATGCCTCTCATAATTGGGGAATTTTCAACCTGCATCTCCTGCTGAAGTGGCATTATTTCAAATTCCATCGTGAATTTTACATGGAATTCTAATGCTGTCCATGGCAAACTTCAGCAACATACAAAATGTCTGTTTATCACATTACTTTTCAACAGAAGGTTACTCTTAGACCTCCCCTTGCTCGTAAAGAGCTTGCCCTTTCTGATATATATGTCTGTGTTTTTTTGCCTAGTAAGACACTGAATGAAAACAAAAATAAAACAGAAAAAGCCTGTAAAGGATAAAGATGGTCTTGTGGCAAATGTTTCTGTGATCAAAAAGATTAATTCTTTTAGTGACAATGCAGGTAGACCTGGTGACACTACACTGATGACTGAAGCCATTTAGTTATGTGTCTTCTCTAGAGGGGGGGAAAAGGTAGCCACTACATACAATTTAATATGTGCCTATATCCATCTGTTTTTAATGTGACTTTAAATTCCATTCATGGCTGAAGAACTCCTCTGAAAGGATTACTTCAATTTTCTCTTCAATTGTTCTTTTTTCCCCTCTTATTCTGGGCTTCTATTGTAGCTGGGGCTTTAGGATATGAGAGGAATTTTATGGCCAACAACCACCAAATATAAAAAGATTTAGTTGTTCAATTTATTGTGACTTCTGAAGCTAATGTTTCATGTTTTTAGGAAGAGCTGCTAGCATTCTTTTTACCCACTATTTAATGGTTGGCTTCAGTGCTTTTGGATAAAACTTGTGATGTTTGATCTTCTCTTGAAGGAACAGTGGGTTTATTTGGAGAGCCTGATGACTTCTTTATTGCAAAGTTAAATAGATAGTATGAATGTTAATCTCTTTTGTTGTCAGAAGTGAATTATAGAGGATTTATTATATCAGAAGCAATATCAAACCTCCTAATTAAGGTTTTCTTTCCCTGTTGAAGTCTAACAGTGTTTTAATTTCCCTCACTAGCTTTTGAAAGAGCATGCTTCGTCAACATCAGCACAGGAATCCTGGCCTGTTGTTGGACAGTTCTCAAGCATTGGTTCAATGGGAGCTGATGGGTCCAAATGGCTCTGCTCGGAGTTCCAGGAGAGCCTGGTGGCTGCAGGCAGCAGTGTGACAACTCTCCTTAAATGTGATGTTCCAATTCATTTGGTACGTCTTTTAGATGCTAGTAACCTTTATTTAACACTTACTCATTTGTTGTTTATATTTTAGTCATTGGTTTGCTTTTAACTTTTACAAGACATTAATGTAGTTTTCATCCTTAAATCATAAGGATGCCACTTAGTGACACTTACTCATGTATGGTATACTGTAAAAATGTACTATAATTTCCATCTGCATGACACTGGAGTATATGTAATTTAATCAAAATTATATTCTCATTCTATAGCTTGTCTTCCATTGAGTTTTGTAGATACAGCTGTTTCTGCTACTGAGATGTAACTGAACCCTGAGTGATTAATACCTAGAACAAATTATTTTCTAACCTGGTTATTTTGGTCAGGTTATTAGCACAGTTAAGGGGAGGAGCAGAAACAAGTTTGTGGCAGGAGCTTGTTAAATCAAGGACAAAATTTTGTCAGACTAGGCCCTTACTGTGTGCTAATTGCCCCTGCATACTTGTATTTGAGATACGAGTCTAAAAATCTTATAAAATAATGTTAAGAACTTACTTTGACCACTGTGGAAGTGGTTGAAGCAGGATTGTTTGACTTCGTGCTAGCTAATTATGGTAAGCTCTGCAAGAGAGGTAAAAATACCTTTGTTACTGGTACACAACTAGTTTTAAGCTGCAGTGCAATCTTATTCATGCTGAAAAATGAAGCTTTTAATGCTTTTTTTCTCAAGTATTTCTTTAAGGTGATTTTTGCTTGAAAATTGACAGCTTGTGTATTTAGAGCTGTGTTATTAAAGTTATGTTGTTTTTCCCTGTCTCCATGAAGGTTTATCCTACTGTGAACAATGTGAGGCAAAGTCTGGAAGGCTATCCCGGTAAGCAGATGAACCCCCATTTATTAGTTTAATGTCCTGCAAAATCACTTCAGTTGTTGATGTTGAATGAACCTGAAGTTGTCATCTTGCTGAGAACTTGGTAGAATAGATGGCAGTAGAATCCTTTTATTACTGTTACTGGAGCTCTGACTCCAGCTCTCCTATTGTGATTGAATAGCAGAAGCTTTGTGGGCATTGGTATATAATGTTTAAGTCTGTATAGCTGTGTTCATATGTCACTGAATAGGAAAAAACAGCTCCTGCCCACTGCTCTAACTCCAGTCATACTTTCATTTTGGCAGAAAATTAGGTTTGAGTGTGCCAAGTTGTGTATTCTTTGCAGTGTCATCCTGCACATCAGATACAACGGAGAATAAGATGTTTCAGTACTCATCAGTCATTTTTTTAATATTGCAATATGTAATTGTTCTGTTCAGTCTTCCTGTGTTTGTGTGCGTGAAGTCAGTATATTTGTATAAAAAGCATAGCGTCAGCCAACTTGAAAGAGGAAGAGGTACTGTAGTATTCTGATGCAGTGAAGCTTCTGTTTCTCAAAAGCAAGCACTTATGTGGGTTACACCCATGCATGCTAAGGGAGCTGGCTGATGTCAATGCGAGGCTGTTGTTGATTAGCCTTCAAAAGATCAAGGCAATTGGAAGAGATTCATGAGGACTGAAAGAAAGGAATCTTTTCCTGACTTCAGGAAGGGTAAGAAGGAGGATCTGGGGAACTATAGGCCTGTCAGCCTCACCTTGATCCCTGGGAAGGTGATGGAACAAAGAATCCTGGAAACCATTTCCAAACATATGATGGACAAGAAGGTGATCAGGAGTAGTCAGCATGGATTTATAAAGGAGAAATTACGCTTAATTAACCTGATGTCCTTCTACGATGAGATGACTGGCTTGATGAATGAGAGGAGTGTACAGGATGTTGTTTATCTTAACTTCAGTAAGGCTTTTGACACTGCCTCCTAAAACATCATTACAGACAACCTGATGAAGTACAGGCTGGATGAGTGGACAGTGAGGCGGATTGGAAACCGGCTGAACTGCCAGGTCTCAATGGTTGTGATCAATGGCATGAAGGCCAGCTGGAGGTCAGCCACTAGTGGTGGTGCGTGCCAAGCATTGATACTGGGGCCATGCATTTAATATCTTCGTTAGTGACCTGGATGGTGGGGCAGAGTACACCCTCAGTGAGTTTGCAAATGATACAAATTCAGGAGGAGTGATTAATGTATCAGACGATTGTGCTGCCATTCAGAGGAACTGTACAGGCTGGAGAAATGGGCTGACAGGAATCTCATGCAGTTCAACAGAGGGCAATGCAAAGTACTGTGCTGGGGCAAGAATAACCCCTGGCACCAGTACACACTGGGGATTGACCCAGGGAAAGCAGCTTTGTAGAAAAAGACCTGGGAGTGCTGGTGGTCACTAAGCTGAAGATGAGCCAGCAATGCACCCTTGTGGCAAGAAGGCCAACGGCATCCAGGGCTGCATTAGGAAGCACGTTGCCATCAGGCTGAGGGAGGTAACCCTAAGGGAGGTGACCTGTCCCCTCTATTTAGCACTGGTGAGACCACGTCTGGAGTGTTGTGTCCAGTTGTTGGCTTCCCAGTACAAGACAGACATGGACATACTGAACCAAGTCCAGCAGAAGGCCACAAAGATGAATAAGGGATTGGAGCATCTGTCATGCAAGGAGAGGCCAAGAGAGCTGGATAATTCCTCAACCTGGAGAAGAGAACTTTCCTGGGAGATATTATCAATGTGTATAAATACCTGATAGGAGAATGCAAAGTAGAGGCAGATTCTTCACATGGTGACCAGTGAAAGAAAAAGAGGCAAGGGACATAAATTGACATACAGGAGATTCCAGAATACTCTTACAGCAAAAATGTTTTCTGATGTTTAAATGGAACAGGTTGCTCAGAGGTTGTAGAGTCTCCATTCTTGCAGATAGTCAAAACCTGATAGGACACTGTACTGAGCAATGTGCTCTGTTCGACCCTGCTTTGAGCAGGGAGTTATTCTAGATGATCTCCAGAGCGTGCTTCCAACTTCAACGATTCAGTGATTCTTTGGCATTGCTGAATCCATAAACATGTGTTCCTGTTCCAAGCCGGATACCTATGCTCCTATGTAGTATGGAGTAGCTGTTGAGCTCTTCTAGCAATTGGTGGAACTTGAACACAGGGCTAGCAGGAATGCTTTTAGCTCTGTCTTTCCTCTGAACTGAGCAGTGTTTGGACATGTAGAAACTACAGCCAGTGAGTTTATAGGTATCTATGGTTCCCACAAGTAAGTTAGGGTCTTTTGAAATACATGTGTTTGTCTACAGCATCTGTTTAGCAAAGTTGATACTCTCGAAAGTCAAGAGATGCAATCTGCACAATGACTCCTTACTGTCATTTCTTTCATACTGTGAAATAACTTGGCGAATTATGTAACTCTGTATTTGTGCAAATGAACAGCTCCGTGGACTCCTGCAGTTAGTGCATCCCTGAGAGTAGTAAAGCTTTTGTAACAGGTCCTTATGCTGTCTTCTAGGACAGGTGGAATGCAGTAGGTTTTGCATCATGTTTTTAGTACACAACACTAATATAACTCAGTATGCCATGGCTGATTCTTCTTTGTCAAATTCATTTCAAGAAATCACAACATGCATTAGCCAAAGACCAAATCAATACAAATACAGTTTCATCAGAGACATTCTTGCTCTTTAAAATAATGTTGTTTGGTGGTTTGTTTGTGTTTTCTTTTTGGTTTGTTTTTTTTTCTGAAAGCTGCTTGTTTTATTCCCTCTAGCTTGTGTGGGTAACGATTCTAATCTGTTGATATCAAGTGGTATCATAACAAAAATCACCCATAAACATCTGTCTTCTAAGAAGACTTAATTCTATAGCCTGTATACTGTTTCTCTTTTTTGTAGCATAAATCTGCTACGTAGTGTTTAGGAACTTGCTAAATTATAAGAATGGAAAAAAAAACCCCAAACCTATATAAAATTTTATACTACTGGAGCATTTAACCATTTTCTGAAAATAAGTCATGAGAATAGTACAGATAACTTGCTGCTTTTAGAATGTCTTTCAAAAAACAAATGTACATGTTCTATTTTTTTTTCCCTTAAGCTGGTGGCTCACTACCGTACAGTATACAGACAGCACAGAAACAGCTGTGGTTGCATTCCTATTTTCAGTAAGTAGAACTCAATTCTTTGGGGCTTTTTTTCTTAGTCTGTATGTTTAAACTTACAATGCTGTAATGTTTGAGGGTTAAAAGCAAATTAAGGGGAAGTGGTCAGAAGCATGGTATTAAACTCCTTGAGATAAAAGCCTTTAGTTCCTTATCTGCTGGTCTTATCTTCAAAACATAATCAAAATGTGCTATTTGCCTCTAAAAATGATATGGGATACTGTTGCTAATGGAGGACGCTACCAGATTTTGGATTCTGTAAACTTCTATTTAAGCTTTCCTTCTCTGAACTGGAATAATGTTACTCCTCTCGTTGTTTCTTTGGGTTTTTTTTAGTTGTATTTCACTTTCCCACTTGTGCCTCAGTATTAACTGGATTTCAACTGAGCCACAACAGGGTTAGGAAGGCTTTTTTTTTGTTTGTTTTTGGAGTGCCGCAGTACTGCTGCAAAAATTCTCAGTCCTTTATGGTAATATCATCTTTTATTAAAGGTGCCTGACGTTTTCTATTAAGAACTTCTATTTTCACTTGCTACTAATATTGCCAAATTCTAACAGTCTAACACATTCCATGCCAGATGTCTCCCTCAGGCTGAATCTTTAAGAACTTAAGCGTGTTTTGAGAACAATGAGAAAAGTTGTTTTGCGCAGATAAAAAAAAAAAAATTAAATCTGGTAACCTCTTACAAGACTGCAGCTCCCCATTCCTTTCACCAGAAACTTTTAACTCTTCCAGGTGGAAGTTGCACTGGTAAGATACTTTACAAACTCTTACTTAGATATGTGCAAAGTTGTGTATATATTCAGAGGGCTGAGAATACAATTGCTAGTTGCAGAGAGCATCTTCCATTCTGGAGTGAACATGATTGCTGCTGTGAGCCTTGCTGGTCAATGTCCAAGGAATGGAACTGGAACAGAAAGCATGTGAGGCTTTCTCTCCTGCCTTTGAAGTGTGCCCTCTGAGCACATTCAGCAAAGGAAGAAAGCTACAAACACCTTCCAAGACTTCAAGATTGTTTAGTCGTGATTCAAAAAGCAAGGAGATCATAAAACTGGGTGTGTCTGTGCAACCTTAATTCAGGTTTCTATAAGCATATACCTCATGAGAATCTTATTGGAAGAAAAATGTAACCTTTTTTCAGTTAGTCTTTTATTTAGTGCACAGAACATTACTTGATAATGAGACCATTCATTGTTTTATTCCTGTTTAATGAGAAAACACCCACGTACCTGTCTCATTGGTCCATATTACAGTCCTGCTCTGGCAACAAAAGGGCTGTTTTAAATTCATCTGTCTAATTGGCTGCAGATGACAAGTGGCCCTGCATAACTGCTCTGTAGTGGCTACCCAGATGCAGATTCTTACCCTGCAGTAACACAAGACATTAGCCCTTGAGGAGAGCCTGCATGTAAGCTGTTACTATAGAGCAGATGACATACAGGAGCTTCTTATCTGTGGTAACTTGAGAGACACAGAAAATAGTAGGTCCTGTTTCAATAGAGTTAAATATGAGATGAGCTATTTTAAAGACTTGCCGTAATGCAAAGCTTTGGGCAGTAGAAGGATTAGAGGAATTTGTCTTTACCTCACTGGAAATAATACAAAACCAGCAAGAAACTAGGGATTCTACCAGAGCTGAAAGAAGATAAATACTTTATACTTACAGTAAAGGAGAAGGAATAGCTCCTTTTTACAAGTAGGGAGAGATTAATGGAGCTGGAAAATGGTGTCCTATAGTCTCACCCAAAGAGGTAGAATCTTTGCCCCAGGCATACAATTTTTATAATGTCTGTGGGCTGCTTTTCTATCTCTTCTGCCAGTTGAGTGTATTTAACCTGTAGTGCAGCTCTGAATTGTAATTTCTCAAATTTCTCAAAAGAATAAGATGACTAAACTTAATATTGATTTCACTTTTCTGATCATAGCAAATGATTACTAGACTGCATTATTAGATTAGCTACTGTGTAAATGGTGCAATTTGCTCAGTTTTCTCTCTGGTAGGGTTGCTGTGTTTTCCTTTCAGTATTCAGTATTACTCATTGATAAGGAGAGGTTTGCAATGCTTAATGACTTCTGTTAATTGCTGCTTTTGAAACAGTTGATAGACTTTAGCAGTACATAAAACATTGTATTTTAATGCTCATTTTAATTGATTGACTTTTAATACCACGTGCCTTATGTTTGTGCAGTTACCTTGCCAAATTTTTATTTTCAAAGAATGGAAGAAATTGGTTTGACCAGAGTTTGTCTGACTTGCTGTTGACAAGTCCATAATCATAGTTGTGTTAGAGCTTTATGTGTTCCTTAGGCCTGTAGAGTTTTGAAGAGTAATAATCTTTCTTCTCGGTTTGAGGAACTACAGTGTTGTTCCCCTAACATCATAAAAGATGAGAGATACTGAGCATTTACACAGAGGACCTACTGTTCTCTTATGGTTGAGACTAATGGTGTGAGTTGTTTTAACTATGCTCAAGCCTTGTTGCCATTATCTTGAGGTGGAAAGCCCATTCACTATTTGAAGTAAGAACTAAATGATGAAAGAGATGGTGGTGTAGAAAACGAGTTATTTCTGGCTCTGCTTATGGATTGAGCATGTCTGCACGGATTAATTTTCAGGATGTTAGGATTATCTGGCTTCCCTGTCTCAGTAGCTCCACTTGTAAAGGGTCCTGTGTCTGCTCCTTTACCTCATTTGTGCCAGAAATATCAGACGTTGGTGGCAATTGATACTTGCTGTATGTCTTCCAGCTAAATGCACTGTGATTGCAGTGTAGTCTCCTTTTCAAACTCAAAAATTCATTGCAAAGTAAAACAAATATTTATCAAACATTTAGCAAAATTTCAGAAGTTTTTTTTAAGCAGTTAAGTACACATAAAAGCCACAATTTTTGCATTCACACTTGTAGTGCAGTGCAAGTGAGTGCAAAGTATTTTTCTATATTGCAAAAGACACCTTATTCATCATAGAGAACACTTCTTCCCTCCTCCTTTCCCAAAAAAACACATTACATGAAACTCAGAAATAACTATTGGAAAAATGGAGGGATAGGAGGGTCAAAAGCTGTTGCATTTTAAGAGTTGGAAAGTAGATTACCTCTTTAATTCAATACACCTAATCATCACATTAGAGGCTGTGTAATTAAAAAGAAAGACGAAAAGGTGCTGACTGAAATGCCACCAGAGACTGGGAGGGAGGAAGTAGCAGCAAGTCACTGGTAAAAATGTCAGGATTAGTGGTCTAAAGTCAGAGTTAAGCTGTATTAGTGATAAGGAGTTCTAGTCCTAGGAGTGTAAAAGAATAAAAAAAAAAAACAAACCACACCTAGCAAAAAGGCTTTCATGTTTTACTGTTCAAATTCTGGTAATACCTACTCACATAACTCCTTCTCCTCACCCCACACTTGAGCTTTTACTTTGCATGGTACCATGAATAAAAAAAAAAAAAAAAACCACACCTAGCAAAAAGGCTTTCATGTTTTACTGTTCAAATTCTGGTAATACCTACTCACATAACTCCTTCTCCTCACCCCACACTTGAGCTTTTACTTTGCATGGTACCATGACCTCTTACAGTTAAAAAATAACTAATTCAAGCTGTGGTTTTGCTCTATAAAATTTCTCAAAGCTAGTTTCGTTTAACTTAACCACATTTATCTCCGAGACTGAATATGCCTGAAGTTTACTGCAACATGAGATCAGTCCTGTGTACATCCTCTGCCAGCTGCATTCTGATGAAAAGTTTACAGCTTAAAATGTATTAAGCCAATTTGACTAGAAGTAGCCTGAAATTGTTATATGGACATATGCTCTCATCCTTGCTGTGCAAAGCAACTGCACTTGTATTTTACTTTAGACTTCTTGTAATCTGTTTTGGCTTTTTTTTTCTAAAATATGCCAGGAAAGTTCCGTGGTGAAGTTGAAATTTAGCTGTATTAAGAATAGATTAAATGAGATATTGGACCCATCTGAAACCCTTTCCAGTTCTTTTGGTTTATCATTCCATTATGCAGTCTGGAGATAGCTGACTTTTAGGCTGAAGGGAAAACATTTCTTAAATACTTCTTTGCTAATAATGCTTTTACTAAAATCATTTGAGTTTTTCAATGAGGTAATAAAAAAAAAGAAAAAAACAAAACAACCAAACCTGATCGAAGAACGTAATCACTTTCTTTCCCCTTGTCCTTACGTATTTGTGCTGTCCTATTAAAGAAAATACGGCCGAAGTGTATGCTCCCCTTTCTGATTTTAACTTTCTGGAATACCAGTTTCAATCACTTGTAATTGAAACTAACTGCAGTTAGACTACTGTAGAATGTAAAAGGAAGAGAAGCGGTAGTACTCTTGCTAAAACACAGTACTTAATTGTATCTGTCAAAGATGATAAGGAGGCAAAAAGGCGGTAAACTGAGGTAGTATCTCAAAATTATTGCAGTTAATAGTGGGGGAAGAAGTTTGTCCTCGAGTAAGGCAGCAAGACAGATCTAAAGAAAATCTGTGTTCAATTCCCAATTCTATTTTTCCTGTTTTTCATTTCTACAGTGCTACTGGAGTTACCTAGTAATTTTTGTGCCTTAAACTTAAAGATAATGTTTGCCTAAACTGTCAGTTGTGAGATAAAGGCTATTAACAAGAATTGAGTTATGGTATAGCCTTACAATCTGTGTGTATGTGAAGTGTAGAGTTCTGTAGGGGAACACAAGTTTAGTTAGCTGTTTCTGTATAATATATATATATTAGTCTATTCTTCAAAACCAGACTTCAGTGTGGCTTGCATCAAAATATAAATGTGTCTAGTTTGCTCCAAACATGCATATGGTGTTTCAGCTCTTGCCCGTTAGGAATACAGTACCAGTTCTCAGAAAGAGTTTTCTTTCCTTCATCAGAGGATAGGGTTGTTAAAGTAGGTAGGTCTTGACCCCTGAACTGCAAAGTCTCTTTGACTTAACTCGTGTGAAAGTTAGTCTTGAAAGTCAACTTAGGTAAATAATTCCAGCCCTTCCACTTCAATCTTCTTAGGCTTTTAAATGAACAGAGTTCACTTAAGAGGTTTTTTGGAGCTGATTGATTATTTTTGATTTGCCTTTTAGAAGAGAATGCTAAATTGGGGAAACAAGATTGTGACAACCAAAACCAGGGCCTATTATATTCTGAACTGAGGAAAGAAAAGTCTCTGGGTGGAGGAAGGTGTATTTGGAAGCCTTCTTCCTGATTTTGAGTGAGGACTAACAGCTGTGAGTGGAAAGTGCTTCTAAATACCATGATTACATACCTTCAGTTATGTACATATATTTACTGCTTGCTTACAGTTTAGTTCTGTAACATTGATGCTGAATTACCCCAGTAATGGCTTGTTGTTTTAAACTAGTTTTTATGTGTATATGTATATAGATATGACCTCTACTCTCAAGTCCTCAAATTTCTCAGTGGCTTAGGGGCACAGAAGAGGGAAGAGGAAGGATAGTGTCAACAATCTATCAGTTGCTCCCTGCCTCTACTTCATGTATAATAAATTGTAATGAGCTTGGGGAATTTTGCGAGGTCTAATTTGGTGCCAAGCTCCTTTGCTTAAAGGCACAACCATTGATAGTCTTCAAAGAAGAAATATTGGCTGGAAGTTTGGACTTAGTTTCTTGTGTGCTAGCTGGAGTGGAGGAATGGAAAAACTTGTTAGGAGAGCCTGATACACTGAGGGGAGTATCTGTCTGGTTTGTTTGTAAAGAAAAAAAAGTCCTGCCCTTCTGGCTTCTAGTAAGATTGGATTTCAGGATTAAAAATTCAGTTAAATAAAGTATTTTCAGTCTTTCTGTAGGGGAAAAAGTATTAAATGTTACAAGTATAGGGTAGTATTACCAAAAACATGGCACCGTAGTATGGTGAGTATTTTTTAGACCTCAAAATAAAATTGTATATGAAAAGAATTCCTTTTCTTATTCTAGCAAATGGTCAGCAGAAATCTCGGGTCGAAGTCATGCTATACCTCACATTAAGACATACATGAGACCCTCTCCTGACTTCCGGAAGATTGCATGGTTCTTAGTTACAAGGTAAACAACCAACCATACACCTCTCACTTAAAAAAAAAAAAAATATATATATATAAAGTTCTTGTCAATTGCAGGCCCAGGTGAGTTACTGCCATAATCCTCATAATACTGTAAGTAGTGATATAAATTTTTGTCCATATTTAATGTTTCTTCATTGCATTGCCCCTTTTGGGGCTGCGAGTTGAAATAATTATGTCAGGAACTGTTGGCAACTGCACCAAAATCTTGTTTGAGCTGTAACTACCAATTTCGGGGTTCATCAACTGAAGTGATACATATTTTTAAACCTTGGGTTGAGTTTCTTTAACACATGCTGTATGTGAATGTGCTGGTCTGTACAAAATAGATACAGGTTAAGCCTAAGTTTATTCTTGCACTGCCTTATTGTTACAAAATGTGTAGATACCTAATATTTGGGATCTGACCTTCTGTCAGATTAAGTTGTTTAGCAGTCTAGCTTGAAGTCTAGCTTAATATTTCTATTGTTTGGTTTTTAAAGAAGCCAAAAGAGGGAGCAAGAAATTTCTTGATGTGAGGGGAGAATGTCTTACTGTGAATGAAAAACACAGATATGTTTCAGTTTTGCCAAAACTGATTTTTGTGCAACCCTATATACTATAGATCATGATCTTTGTATCCTTACTCTTAAATACTCAGTTACTTTAATCTTTTTTCTTCTTTATATTCTGGCTCTTTAAATTTTGACTCCCAACTTGATCTACTTCATAGCAGATACTGATGAAGGATCAACTACAACATGGTGCTGAACAGCACATTAAAACAAAAATGCCTCTTCGATAAATACTTGTTTTCATAAATATATCAAAGAACAAAATGCCAGGAGCAAAAGATACTGTTTAACACCTGCAAAAATGCTCTGTACTAAATGCTTTATAATATAACTAGTCATAATTGAGCTAGCCTTTAACCTTCCTAAGTCATCAAATTGAAGCTATTTACCAATACCTGTTTCCTTTCTGAAATGTGCAGAGAAGATTCAAAAGGCTGAATTTGTCTTGTAGATCTGTATGACACAAGTAGGCTTGTATAATTATCCACATGTGTTGTATGAGTACCCTTCTATATATTGTCTCTGCTACTCCCACTGTGCTGTAAAAATAGCAATAAGGAATAACACCCAAATCACTTTTTATGAGAAGACTGTTCTGACTGAAGTGAAGTTCTCCTGCTAGAAGTGCATTGCTACAGCTGTGGTACTTAAGCATTTTCTGCTGTGAAGATTATGCCTCAGTGAAATGCTTTGTTTCTCTTTGCAGTGCCAATCTATCTAAAGCAGCTTGGGGAGCTCTGGAGAAAAATGGTACTCAACTGATGATCCGTTCTTATGAACTTGGAGTCCTTTTCTTGCCTTCAGCATTTGTAAGTTCATAGTTCAAGTACAAATCCTGGGATATGCTGAGAATCTGCAAATATTGATGAATACAAATGTGACTGAATAATCTACTTACTAGGTTCTGTGTTTCCAGGTTAGAAAGCTAATAGCAAGTGGAGTTTACACTTCCTACACAGCAAGTACGGATTTAGTATTGATGTGACTTTTGTCATGTTACTGAAAGGCAATAATATTTTAAAATTGTAACATATACTAAATGTTGCTGGAAAGGATGATCAAATTTCTTCTTTCATGCTTCTTAAAACTAGGCTGTGAGTGCATATTCACATTGAAGTGATGCGTATGGGTTGTAACTTGAAAAACAATTCCTAATGTTGCACTGATTGCTGCTCTTGCTCTTTCCCTGAAATGCATTTGCAAAGCCATGTGACTGTCTCTTCTCAAACTTTCTGCTTTTGAGAACAAGTTCTCAAATGCGTCTTCTAAAATCTCAAATACAAATCTAAGAACATCTTCATAAAAGGCTGTTTAAAAGCTGAAGGATTGTATCTTCCAAACCTATGTGACAGCAGTGACAGTAGAAAAGTTTGACCCAAAATCGCTATTATTCTAGTGTGTGGAGCAGAGGATCGGGAGACACGAAATGTTTTTGTGGTAACTAAGGTCCATCTAGCTTGTAGTCTAGTCTTAGTGCAGTTGTAGCAGATGCCATGGGGATTAGCACAATAAACAGTATGTGTGTGATACCTCTTTAGTATACATTCCCTATGATTTATTTTAAAGGCTTTCCAGGATGAAAATTGTATCCAGACCGCGATGGTTAGTAGCCACAACTTGGCTTATTCTCTTAACACATCAAGTTCCTTATTGAACTATTCTTGCTGGTTTTTAGACCCCTACAGAATCCTGTGGTAGTGAGTCTTGTGAATTAATTATGCATTGTATTGAAGAAAAAAGCTTCCCTTTTTTTTGTTTAGATTTTGTCTTATTTAGATCTATTGCCTGATAGTGGGGAGATGTGAGTTTCTTGTTCCTGTTGTTGTTCCTCCTTCTCTCTGGTGAACCTACTAGTACCTAAATGTTATCAACAGCAGTTAGTCTATGATCTGAAACCATTCAAACTCCTTTCTGTATGAAGTTTCTTCTTTTCCAGAGAAATTCCAAGTTTATCTGAAAAAGCATTTGTACGCTAGAAGTCCTTAGGAATACTTCCTGATGAAGAATACATCTTTCTTAGATAATGTTCACTGATATTCACATAATGTTTCATCATTTCTGTTGATTAGTAATGTACTCCCAAATGAATATTTACTAATATTATGACATTGTAAAAATGTTTACCTACCATAACTGTATAATTGCAGTCTCCTAAGATTGCAATATTAAGATTGATGGTTTCTGGCTGTAGCTAAAGAACTCCTGTATCTCACTCTTGACATTTATTAAGGAGTTTACGTAGTAGTGTGGTCTCTGATACTGTGAACCTTAGAGGCAATCTCAGACATCATTCTCCAGCATGGTTTATGTGGAAGAAAACGTCTAGAGAAAATTAGTTGATCAGAGACTGAAACAAGAAAAGTCCTACAACTTCCTGTAGTAGGAAGCATTGGTTTTGATATGACTGCACTTTTAAAAAAAAAAAAAAAAAATCACTCGCATAAACAACTCAACAGAATAATGAAGCGTTGGGCAAAAAAATTGTACAAAAAGATTTGACATTTAACAGCAACTGACCTCAAGGGATAAAAATAATGTTCTAAAGTTGGCAACTGTATCTCCAGATGCTGCCAAGCAAAGAATTTACGAATGGTACTGCTATGATTGTACTTAGTGGATGAAGTTTTTTGTATGAACATGACTGCACAATCTGGTGATCACTTATTTTACATAATTTGAAAATTCCTGTTCTGACTCTGGCTTTTCCATGTGTTGCTAGTTTTGGAAAACATACTTCAAGTGGGTAGAAAATCAGGAATAATTGAGTTAGTCTTTCTACCAAGAGTTGACCATACCTGTTTCAGATCTGAGCAATCTGCAAAATTTTCATTTTAAAAAAAACAAACCAAAACAAAAAAAAAACAACAAAAACCCCCAAACCACCACCAAACAAACAAACAAAAAAATCTCTGACAATGTTTGGCTTGCATTCCATCCTGAATCTTACACTCTACACAGGATTTCTTGCATGTGGAGCACGGGAGGGGGAATCACCAGAATATTTTTCAGAGGGACAAAACTTATGTAAAAAGATCTTGGAATTTTCTTCCCCATGCCTAAAATTGTAAGTCTTACTGCCTTTGATCTCATTCTTGTGACTTTTACTATAACTAACTCTGTTTCATTCTAAAATGAGACTTCATTTTGATGAACAGAATTATTTGTTCAGGATCATTTAATTTATTAGAAATATAAAAGATTCTGAAGCACTCAAACTTTACCTTCTTTGCAGGCTAGTTAGACCTTTCTGCTATGAATGATTTTTTTCATCCTACTGGGTGTTTATTTAGACCAAAATTAGTGGGTTTGTTTCTGCTTGCAATCCAGTCTTAACAGTTGGAATAAAATCCACTTAGCCATTTAAGAGATTGAGAATTATTAAAAATGGAAGTGTATTCTTGTGTTGCATCAAAATAACTGGTGTTTAAATGCAGTGTCTAAGCTAAGTTTACTGATGATTAAAAACACATTGGACACTTATTAAGCATCTGCTCCAGCCTTTAGCAGAGGCCTGCAGGCCTGTTTACACAAGAAAATTTAGAGATAGATTCTGCTATAAATCCAATATGAGTATTCTACTAGTAATGACAACTGTAAAGAATGGTTTTGCAACTGTAAAGAATGGTTTTGGTAAATACTCTTAGGTAAACAGTTCCTAATGAAGCTCAAGCCTTGTGGTCATCAGGGTGAGAGGCAAAAAAGACATTGTTTGGGTCTGCTGTCATGAGAGAGAAGGCTTCACTGAAACGCTGCAAAAATTTGACCTCTTCTCTCCCTTCTTTGCCAAACCTCCGTTTAGGGACCAGAGATAATTCTGCTTGGTGTAGGAAGGGGGCTGCATTGCTTTGAATCTTAAAGGTTTTTCAGCAATTTTTGCTGCATTCTACATTCATATGCACCCTCTAAATTTGTTTATGAAATGAACCCCAGAGAACACTTGGTTTTTAAATGTGTAAGAGTCCTTGACTTCTGGCATTCTGTTTTTTCCTTTTGATCAGCCTTTTGGAAAAGGCAGTCAGGGTGTTCCTCTTCCAATCCCCACTATGTTCAGGAAAAGATCAAATTCACCTATTGCTATATAGCTCTATGTTATTTTGACATTAGTTGAAGCAGCAAGCAGTGTGAAAACTTACTGCAGTGCAGAAGAGTCACTGCTGAAAATTTTGACCATTAAGTAAGGGGATGAAAAAAGTTTATTTTGTTTTTAATGTTTGCAGTAGCAAAAAGGAGGGGAGTATTAATACATTTCATACACCGGGAGCAAGAACTGTAATCTTGTATAGTATGCCTGCAAGGTAATATCAGAGTAATTAGAGAAGTAGGATTTGTCAGCTGCCAATCTACTCCATTGCTCCCTGCTCTGATTGTTGTGACTGTCTATTAGAAAAAGATTTCAGGCTTTAATAGTGTTACTGTGCTGCCTTGTCTAACACCTGTATAACTGTCAACCTTACAGCAATAATGAAGTTCTAGTTCATCTTGGGATTGTCCACCTTGTCTCTTATTAAGAAAAAATTGTCGTGAAAAATACAGTTTCTGTGCTGCTTTATGATTTTTCTAAAGTTGAAAATAAACACAACTTATATTTAATATAGTCAGTGTCAAATGCAAAAGCTAGGGGCCAGTATTTTCAAAACTGAACTTTTACACTTCTATAAGCATGTTAGGGGTACAAGTAAGTAAGCTGCATTGCAGGGGGGTGGGGTGTGGAGTGGGGTGGTTTGGGAACCCAGTGGCTTTTCAGAGAGTGCAGAAACATACATATCGGGGAGATGAGTCACTGCCAACAAGTGAATAAAGTACTGCTGAAAACAAATTTAACTGTAGGCATCAACGATTTGAATGGCTGTTTTTTATTGCAGTGTAAATTTATCCTTATGATGCATGCATATTGCAATCTTATATCTGAAAACCAAAAATGGCTTAATGCACACAAGATGTTTCTTTCCTGAGAATTGCCAGTTGATGGTTATAGCAATAGAGTTCAGTACAAATCGGCAAAACCGTCCAAGAACTGGAGCTAATACAGAGCCACGGTAAGTATCATGTTATGATTACTGTGCTAGCAGTGTCCACATTAGTTTAAGGCTTCCTCAGGCTGATCTGAACAAGCTGCTATCATTACAGTGGCATGCCTTTCATTAATTAAACAAATTTGTGATGTTTTAGTAGACACCAATGCTTTTGGCAAAGTTTTTCCTTTATGCAGCTTTAGGAGTCAGCATTTCAAGAAGATGGTTCCAAATATCTTTAAATGAGATTTAATTTAGCATCCATAACTTGAGATAACATGCTCTAAGGCTGTGTTTCAGTCTAATGATACTTGGCAGTAGATTTTCTAGTGATAGAATCTGACCCTTGGTATCTCAATCTGTCAAACTCATTCATTTCAAAGGTGTCATTAACCTTTAGAGATGAGAATTTTGTCTATTGGGCCATCCTTTGTCATGAAAGTCTATGGAAATTTTGTAACTATATTCAGTAAAAAGGGCCTTAAGCAGGAATTGAAGTAGTTACTCATTAAAGTAAATTAATCCCATTTCTATACATACAGCAGATCAAAAAACCAAAAGTTACTCATACAATGTGGCCAAGATCTTGATCTCACTGAGTAGTTGTAGGGAGAGTTCAGATTTGCAGAAAGGATGCTGACAATCTTGGGATTGTGGCAATCATTCTTGTTTGATGTTCAAGGCCTCTGTTCCTGAAACCTACAACTGCTGAAGGCTTAGGTCCTCAGCCTAGGAAGAACACATAGTGAAGCTTTGCAATTCAAGATTACGTTCTGGTGACAAGTAGGTTGCTGTACCTGTCTGACTTTGCAGATAAGTCTATTGGAGAATTAACCACCTGATAAGTTAGGTTGGAATCTGGCTTATTTCAAACATGTCAAAGCAATAGATTAGCTTAACATGTAGAACTACATTATCAGTTGGCCCTACCATGATTGTAGCCTGTCCGTGGCTGTCTTCACTCCCTTAATTGTACTGGCACTGGTGCTCAGTGGATTCCTTGTGCTTTAAACCAGGTCAGACTGGTCAAAAACAAATTGCACAAGTTTTCAAAGTGTTGTTCCATGAACCAGCTCAACATGATCAGGTGAGTGCTAATGCAAGGAAGAAGTAAGAAGGGCAAGTTCAAGGGGGCAGAGAGCAGGGAGGTAAGTGTAGGATCACATTGAGATAACCTTCTTTTGGCCTGGTTTTGGAACCAGAGCCTATGGAGAAGGCTGATCAGTGAAGTTTTGGATGAAAATAGGCATAAATGGCTTCTGGACCTGGTTGAGGAAAATGTATTGTGCACTATAAACGGTAGAGCCAAGCCCCCAGATCTTTCTCTTTTTGTCACGCTGGTTACTCTAAAGTAGCCACTGTTGGGGGAGTAGAAGGCTTTACTTTCATCTCAAATCTCTCAGTGGCCAAAAGCAGATGCTTATGGAAAAGTATAATAGGCAGGCATATATGTAGTAGGTTATCCCTGAAGATTTCTTGATTTAGAGGCTATAGCCTCTTCTGTGAACTTCTACTGGTTTTTAAATGCCTATAAGCTTCTAGCATTCACAACCTGCTTTGGCTGAGTTCCACAACTTAATGTCACATGAAGCATGTGACACATTCTGAAAATTAGTTTCATTTGATGGTTTGCCCTTCTTGTATTGAAAGATGCAATAACGATGTGATCCCTATTCACCTTTTCTATACCACTCTTTTCTATAGACCTTCATCTGTTTCTAGGCTGAAGAGTCCTTAGCCTGCTCAGTTGCTCCTAGGGTGGAGGTGGATGGTTCTTGCTGCTTTTCTTTCTTCTGTATCATTTGGGTTGGGAGGGTAGTGAGTGGAGGGACAAAGGTGCACATGAGATGCAGGTATAAATCTGGAGAAACAGATCCAGGTATAAATCTGTGACACAATGATGTTTTCAAGGTTTTCCTCACTCACTGAATCTGTTTGGCCTGCTGTATTTTTTACAAAGTGATATATAATAGGTTAGCCTCTGATCGTTTTTCATTCAGAATTGACAGAAATGTGTACACATGAGAAACATAATTCTAATATATCACACCTCATGATAAAGTTTAGTTTGATTTTTGTCAAATAGCGTAATTAAAATGTATGCAATATAAAGCTGCTTTGTGCAAGTACAGGGCTTTCTCTACAGCCCTCACAACTCTTACTTGTCTTATGTAAATTATAGAAAGCACACAAATATGTGCTCCTATACAGGTGGCTGTACTAAAATCTGTCAATGTGCATGAGATAGTCTTATGTTTGAGTTTAAGACCTCTCAGAACACAACTTAATTGAAGCTCATCTAAAACTTGCAAGAATATGTAACATTTAATACATGTTTTCAAAGAGAATACTTAGTTCTCTTCCTCCCAGTGTCCTAAATGTTGATACTTAATTGTGAAGACTGGCAACCAGAAAAAAACAAGTCACCTGTCAGTAGTCACATGATACGGTGTATATGGGAGCAAAGTGGGAGAGGAACTGCGGCTGTCTTTCCTTTCTTTACTGGGAAGTGCCTTCAGAGACACCTGATAACAAGGAGGTAGTCAGAAAGGCAAATATTAATACTTGCCTTATGTACATGCAGTCATCTGATATTCAAGTTGCAATGCTTAGCTTGTGAATCTATCTTATGTATATGCCCTGCAGTTAACTCTGCATAAAAAGTGCTTCTTTGATAACTTAGTCTGATTGTCAAGACTTCTGTTGGTTCAGTGTGGCTTTAACATACTGTGTGGCAGAGTAGTCTTAGGTGGAGATAATGGAGAACTAGGAATAGACTAACATTTTTAGAAACTGAATTTTTTAAAGTTTGTTTGCAATTAAAAATATACAGAATACAAACTAGATTAAGTGCCTTGAAACATAACTGAGCATTCCTAAGCATCGAGAGGCTCAGTACACTTTAGCTATTGGAATGCTGATTTAATACTGCCAATTTCTGATAGTTCTGTTTCTTCAGGTTGTTTCATGCAGTTTGATCACAAAGTTAATGACGCTTACTCTGGTAGAAGTTAAGACTTAGAAGCATAGAGTCGTTTAGGTTGGAAAAAACCTTTAAAATCATAGAATCCAACTGTTAAAATGTTCCTGGCAGCGGTGGGATTCGAACCCACGCCCCCGAAGAGACTGGAGCCTTAATCCAGCGCCTTAGACCGCTCGGCCACACTACCCTGCTGGACTTGTGTTGCACACACTTAATATTCCTAATCTTAAACACTAGCTCTGCAGTTTGTGCCTTCTATTTTCTGCTGAATACAAATTTGGAAGTGGATTGCTCCTCACTTGCCATCTGTTGACTGCCAGTTTCTGTCTGGTTTTAAAATGCTTCCAGAACTTATGCTTTGAGGTTGGGTCTTGGCCTGGTACTACCCTGCTGGACTTGTGTTGCACACACTTAATATTCCTAATCTTAAACACTAGCTCTGCAGTTTGTGCCTTCTATTTTCTGCTGAATACAAATTTGGAAGTGGATTGCTCCTCACTTGCCATCTGTTGACTGCCAGTTTCTGTCTGGTTTTAAAATGCTTCCAGAACTTATGCTTTGAGGTTGGGTCTTGGCCTGGTATGCTAATGCAGACTCTCAGAAATATGTTGAATGGTTGTTCTCAACATAGCAGCAGCTGTCATCATTTACAGTTTTAGTGTTTAGGGAAAAATGAGCTGATGCTGACATTAGATCACAAGCTTCTCTTGATTAAAAAATAATGTTTATAAAAAAGATGGTGTCCTGTGTTTGAACTGCATTTCCCTTTCTATTTCCCTTTCTATCTCCATTTCTATTTCTCACCTCCTACATCTTCACTCTCACTCGTGTTCAGCTTGCTCTTTCAGCTGCCGGGGATTCCTTTCCAGAGGCTGAAATAAATTACCTCTTTAACATGTAAAACATGTTGAGAGAATCCCATCACCTAACAGTATGGAGTTCTGGGAAGCATGTTGCGGTAATTATTT
Organism: Aptenodytes forsteri; assembly: GCF_000699145.1. NCBI lineage: Eukaryota > Metazoa > Chordata > Aves > Sphenisciformes > Spheniscidae > Aptenodytes > Aptenodytes forsteri. The sequence goes on from NW_008795405.1 coordinate 9,231,594, forward strand.
TGTTTGAAAAATCCTGGAAGTGTCTAATAGAAAGCTTTTTAAATAAATAGTTCTTCCTCACAGCTTCTGTGTCTGGTAAGGTTGTAAGATAAACTGAACTTGACCTGTAAAATTGCATAAAGGCTTGTGGAATACTTAAATCTTCTAAAAGGTCTGTTGAATATGGTACTAGCCAGTCAGCTTTTGGAAATACGAACTCGGAGAAATACAGTAGTTGCTATTAAACTGAGAACTTACCCATGATTGCCTACCTAGTGCTATCAGATGCTACCAATTATATCTAATCAGTCACAGACAACTAACAATAGTATTTCAGATTCTGAAATGCTGTATTTGATGGTGAATACTCACTGGTAATGAGTAAAATACTCTTATAGCTGCCTGTGGGGATGGGTGTATGAGCTGAATCTGGGTTAGCAAGCAGCCAGCCATTATGTGTGTGTGTGTGGTCATCAGAACTGAACTGCTTAAATTTTTGCTGAGTTCAAACAACTGAACCAAGCACCTTCAGTCATAGCTCAACTTAGACCAGAACCAAAATAAAGTAGGCTAAGGTCTTTGACTGTAATGTTAACTTCCAAAGTAATGTAGTACCACCTTCTTCTTTGATTTCTCTAGTTTCAGATGAAGTCTTCTATCCTGTATGAAATAGAGTGGGGGTAGGTAAATAAATACAATGTAGGTAAAACAAGATTTTATATGTGGACTTTAGGATGTTAAACCTTGCTTCTAGTGTTCACTGAACTGCTACAAGATTTTCAGACTTCAGTGGTAAAGATACGCAAGAGACACGTTTTCCAAGCCAAGGAACTTTGGGTTTAGATACCTGAATTTGTCACTGTGGGCTTCTTACAAAAAAAAAAAAGTTCTGATACGGCTGAGTAAAGATCTGTTTTGAATAAATGCGTCACAATGTTGAGGAAGGATTTCATTTTGTATTCTCCTGGCCAGAGCAGCATGGTCACTGTAAAGTTTGTGTGCATCCTTAATTCTTTACTGTGCAAAGTAGTGAGTTTTTAAATAGTTTTGCTGAAGAGCGGGCTTTTTTCTGTTTACTGGTGTGGGATAGTCCCATAATTATCCAGTGGAATAATCGGCTGTCTCCTGTAGGAGTTACTTCAGTAGTATCAAAATACTGTAGTGATATCAGTGTTAATTCCCACTCAAGTAGGGATAGCAATTCTTACCTCTATCTTGTGTGATTTTTTTTTTTTTTAATAGTCTGCAATCTGCGTTGTATTTGGGGCAAAAAAAGTCTGGAAAGCAGAATTTAAAAGCTGTTCTACTTCCTTTTCCTATTCTTCCTCCCAATGCCTACTTTTACAATGTATGATGCTAAGGCACTAATAGAACCCACAACAGCATTTAAAGTTTCATAAGTACAAAAAAAAATGCCTTTCCAACTGAAAAAATGTATCTCAACATTTTAAAATGCATTGCTGTGAGCAGCAGTCAAAGAACAAAATATAGCTGCAGAGGGAAAAATTCTGAAAGAATAGAATATGGCTGAGGAAAACTTACAAGGCAGGCAGAATTTTTTTAGGCAAGATCTTGCTGGTTTGTTTTTTGGAAACAGCAATGAGAGCTGTCAACATCCAGGAAATGCTCAAAACAGACAAAATGTGTGACTTATTTCAATTTCTGTGTGATCTTCTGAAGATAGACATGTGAGAGTTATTTTTAAAAGCATGTGAATCTCCTCAGAGAGCCTTGTTCAAGAATGTATTCCATAACCTAGACTCTTACTCCAGGGTGTTTTGAGGAAAACTAATCTTTTCTTAGATTAGCATTTCCTGAATGGAAGATCTCTACAGGTTAAATTCTGTCAGCCAAATAAAATAATTTTGGGATCAACTGATGGAGTCCAGTGGGGTTGGAGGACAGCACCAGAGAAGAAATAAGGCTCTCAGATGAGAGGAAAATATAACTGGTGACTACTGAAGAAGAACAAGGAAGAGGAAAGCAAAGGTGTAGAACAAGAGAAGGAAGCAAAATGCCTGAAAAGAAACACACTGAAGTAATGACAGGGCACAGAGGGTAGAAAAAATGAAGTAGAAACAAAACACTACTGGGTTGAAAAAAAGATGGATAACAGGAAAGAAAATGAGATTAAAAATGTCCTACAAGTGGTGCTTTTTTCTTTCATGTTGCCTGAAAAGCACCCACTGCTATGAACTTCAGAGTGGAATATATTTGGCATAGTTCTTGATACTTGAATTAAACTGAGATTACTATGTATGTATGTAGAGGCCTAAGTAGGTGTTGTTCTATACTATGTGCTTTGATAGCAATGGTTATGCAAATTTCACACTCAGATGGTGCCAGGCAACAGCTGTGTAACTTTGGTGCTTGTGATCAGGCATGCATATAAAGTTCATTGTAGAATAAGAACCAACTTACGATACAGCAGACAAGCCTTCTCTGCAATTCCACGTTTCTCTCATAGCTGCATGTAGAACATGAGAAAAGCTCACAGGCGCTCGGGGTAATCAAACTTCATACAAGCCATTTTAGTTTGCAATCTAAATATCACCTTATGAGTAGTATCTAGGACTGCACACCACCCAGACCCTCCACCAACTGAAACCTAACTACTATGAGTTCTGAAAAAAGCTCTTACCACCATCTCTACTTTCACAGTTCCTGTTCTTTGTGAGCTATAGCACCCCTAGCATATTTCATGTTCTTTCCACTACAGACATAAGTATGGTTATTTGCATTTTTACATGAAATTTCTATTAATCCCTGAGTGATTCAAGTTCACTGGAAGCTGTACAACTTGATTGTTGCATTTTTTTAAAAGTAATTCTGAATTTTGTATTTTTTCTATTCAGTCAGTTTCAAACCCTTAGATATTAATGAGCTTTTAAAAATAATTTTGTATCTTTGCATTGGTTTGTTTTGAACATATTGCTTGTTACTTAAAGGCTAAGTCTACAAAAGGCTGTAGCCTGGTTTTAATGAAGTTTTATCAAAATTCCGCTGACTTTAATGGTATAAGAAGGAGAAGTTTAAAATAGATTTTCATTCACGCAGTCCTTTGGCATGGACTTTGTTTGTTTGTTTCCCGTGTTCTTTCATTTAAAAGACAGTGGCTTTTACCCAGTTCTTGAAATAATACACGGTGTTTCTTACATCATAACTAGTAGTTTCCTGTTACTTTGGGTCATGAGACAAAAGCATCTGTATTCTAAAGGAGTTTCTTGAACTGACTTGCTAGAACTGCTGTAATACAGCTTGACATTTTCTTTGGCAAATTTCCCTTTTCTCTGTTACTATGCTTCTTGAATATCAAAGAAAAAGGTGTAAGGCTGCTTTGTATCCCATGCTTCTTTGTGTAGTCATATGAATGTTGCTTCCCCCAACTTACAGTGCTAACATTTGATGAAGTAAAACTTAAGTAAAGAAGAACTTACAGTATTGTAAAAGTACTGTGTATAGATGGGACTATCAGCCAGCATGTGTATTTGAATAAAATGGGATTATTTAGTGGTAATTAAGAAGCTTGCTTGTACTACCACAAAACAGCAATCTAGTAAAACTCGGACTGATGGATCCTACAGCTTGGATAAAGTATAAGTTGATATTTGGACATGAGCTGGCAATGTGTGCTTGCAGCCCAGAAAGCCAACCACATCCTGGCCAGCAGGTCGAGGGAGGGGATTCTGCCCCTCTACTTTGCTCTGGTGAGACCCCACCTGGAGTACTGCGTCCAGCTCTGGAGCCCTCAGTATAAAAAAAAGACATGGACCTGTTGGAGCAAGTGCAGAAGAGGGCCACGAAAATGATTGGGGGGATGGAACACCTCTGCTATGAAGAAAGGCTGAGAGAGTTGGGGTTGTTCAGCCTGGAGAAGAGAAGGCTCTGGGGAGACCTTCTAGCAGCCTTCCAGTACCTGAAGGGGGCTTACAAGAAAGATGAGGACAGTAGGGCCTGTAGCAATAGGACAAGGAGTAATGGTTTTAAACTAAAAGAGGGTAGATTCAGACTAGATATAAGGAAGAAATTTTTTACGCTGAGGGTGGTGAAACACTGCAACAGGTTGCCCAGAGAGGTGGTAGATGCCCCATTCCTGGAAACATTCAAGGCCACACAGGGGGGGTTGGACTAGATGACTTTTAAAGGTCCCTTCCAACCCAAACCATTTCATGATTCTATGATTTCAGAAAGAAAAATCCAGTTGTTCAGTAATGTCTTAGAAATAAATAATAAAAGCTTGATAGCCTTTAAACTTTTAGTATATTCTAATCAAATTGTACTTGGTTGACAATAGGCTATTGGAAATCTCAGTATTAGAGATTTACTTTTGTATAACTCACTACAGTTGATGAATGGGATCCAGTTTCTCTGGAGAAGTGGTTAAGTAGTATCATCTGCCAAAGTTACTTAAATTGCTTTAAATCTATCTGCCCTTGTATTGCATTATAGCTTTTTTTTTTTTTTTAGTCCTTAACCTTGTTTGAAATCCACTGTCATTCTAATATGAGTGTAGTTTTTGAAACTTTTATGCAAGTAGTTTCAACTCTTCATTAAATTTTCTTAGTGTACGTGGATGGTGTTACCCAAGATACCTGAAAAGCATAGGTTTGAAGACTTGTTTCTGTATCACAAGTTGAATTTTAATTCAGTTCATGAAACACCCTGAACATCTAACTAATATGGTCAGGATGAAAATAAACAGCAAAGAGAAAATTTTTAAAGCTTTGCCCTTTAGTTAAATATTAAACACCAAAGGTGTTAATATTTTATTTAATAATTAAAATTTTATTTCAGTGTCTGTAAGCATTTATGCAAAAGAAGCAACATCTTGATGTATTGAGATATGCTGCCCATATGGTACTACCAAAGACCTTAGGCAATTTGTATAGAATTGCTTACACAAGCAAGGCCACAAGCATGTTTACCTAGTGAACATGGAAATAGATTGGTATATGTGTAAGGGACTGAGAAGGTAGAGTATATCCAATGTGGACCCACCTGTGGGGCCAAGCCCATCAATGTAAAAGAAAGAGAAGAGCCTGAAATAGTAGTAATAAGAGAAGCTGAGTTCTTAAGACAGGAAGGTGCTTTAGGAAGTATCTAATCTCAGTAATGGATGCAAAATACTTTGTTTATTAAAATAACTCTTATTGAGAAAGAATCTATTGTGGATTAGGTTTCTCTTTTTCCCCAAAAACTAATAAGTCTTTCCTCTATGTGTTTCCCTTCCTTCATAGGGATTGGACAAAGGTTACTTTCACGTGAGAGGGAAAATGCTTTCAGAAAGTAATGATTCAGCAACATATTTTCCTGTACCTTATGACCTGCCACCAGCACAGTATGGAAGTAAAGGTAAGGTGTGACTTCAGAAGAAAAGTAGGTGTATTATATATATGGAGCAAACTAATTTGAGTAAGTCTGAGTCATCTGAACACTGCTATGTTCCAAAGTTTTATTTCAACATTTTTGTGGCATGACTGCATTTGAGGTGGTATCAGTCCCACATTCTGCTTGCGACTTCAAAGAAAGCAACTATAGAGTCTTTTGGTTCTAATTTTTTCTTTATTGTTGGTTAAGTTTTGGATCTACAACCTAAATACTATTTTTTTCATTCCTCTTCTGGGATTCTTGTATGCATTAGGAAACTAGATATTCTTTACGGAAACAAAATGTTTTTCTGCAGAACTAATAGGGGAAGGAGTGTTGAAAGAGGAAGGTTTGGAAGAGATCAGGTGTGAGGAAAAAACAATCCTTTGGAAGTGGGGTGTGAAAGGAATACCATAGAGCAAACGTGAAAGAATTGCTGCAAATCAGAAGAAAGAAGAGTTGCTTTTGGTCCATTCTATATTTCATAGTTTCAGACTTCGTTTTCTTGAAGATCTGTATTGGAATCTTCCTTGGAGGGGTGGAGGGGATATATTTCGTAACACTTGGAGATATAAAAAATCTCAACCTTCTCAGCTTCTGAGACTCTCTCTAGAATGTGCAAATCAGGAAAGTGATAAGTAAGTGCTGCTATGGGGTGATGATGGCTTGAAAACCTAAAAATACATTGAGGATAATGATGTTGATGTGCAACCTGCAATATTTGGGAAGAGTAAATTTTTATATTTTTCTTCTTAAAACTAATGCAAAAAGATTGTAACTAACTTTCTGAGAAGCCATGATCTAAAAAAGACATCATCTACAGCACAGCTTGATATAATAGAGAGCAACAAAGAGTTCAGGAAAGATAGTGTTTATAGCAACTCAAATCTTTCTGTAGATTTTTGAAATAACGAATGATGTGGGGAGAAAGAATGTGTAAAAGCTAAGAAGTAAATGGACTCATAGAGTCTTATATAGTCTTATATAGTAGATAAAAGTAAAGACACATCATTTCAGGGTGACTGAAGTCCCCCAGCAGGATCAGAGCCTGCAAGCATGATGCTTCCTGTAGTTGAAGTAAGAATGCTTCGGCAGCATCCTCTTGATCGAGTGGCCTGTAGTAAACACCAACCATGAGGCTTCCTTTGTTGGCTTGACCTCTGATTTTTCACCCGTAAGCTCTCAACCTGTTCATCACTGTTTTTCAAACACGGCTCTGTGCAGTCAATCCACTTTTTTTATATAGAGGGCAAACTGTCCCCCCACCACCACCACCTTTCTTCCTTGCCTGTCCCTTCTGAACAGTTTATAGCCATCAACTGCAGTGCTCCAGTCACGTGATTCATCCCACCAAGTTTCAGTGATATTGATTAGCTCACAGCTTTCTAGCTGCACAGTGGCTTCCAACTCCTGTTTGTTATCCATGCTGTGTGCATTGGTATAGAGGCACTTCAGCTGGGCTGTTGACCATGTCACCTTTTTAGAGGAACAAGCCCTAATTCCTTTGCAGCACTTCACAGGTGTTACCCTGTTGGTTCCTAATGCATCAGCAGCCCCTGGCTCTTCTGTGTTGCTCAAAACTCCATCCCCTTCCACCACTGAGTCTAGATTAAAGCCCTACTTGCAAGTCTGGCCATCTTGTTGGCAAAGAGGCTCTTGCCCTGCTTGGTCAGGTGAATCCCGTCAGCTCCCAACAAACCTGGCTTCTCACAGGTAGATCCATGATCATAGAATCAAAACCTTGAGTATGGCACCAGCTACACAGCTAGGCATTGACCTGTTCAATATGATGCATGTTACTTTTGTAACTTGCAAAGATGATTTTTCTGCTTTAAGAGCTTACTACTTACCTAAAAGAATTCTTAAATGGTATTTCAGTTTTCCCAGAGAAAAAATACTGGCTCAATGTAGAAATGATAATACAATCTATTATACTGTTTTATTTAGTGTAAAACACGCTGTCCATTTAAGTACTGTTAATGTTGTTTGGGGAAGCGGTGGCAGGGGTTGTGCCTGGGTTACTAGCTAACTAAAGGGGAAGAATATACTACAACTAACTGTTGTGCTCTGGGACATGTACGCATTGTCCGCTTGTTAATTAATGCTCAAACTGATGTTTTTTGGAAGGTTTTTCTAAAAGGTCATACTGAAATTTTTGGAATTTTTAAAACAAAGATTAAAAATTAGAATCTGTGTGTATTCTCAAATGCATTACATATACTATCTTCCTCGTGCAAAAATGTATTGTTCTTGTTTTAATTCCTGCACTTAATCTACTGTGTCAGTGAGTTTTATGCATATTTCAACTAAATGTAAAGATTTTTTTCCAAATAACTCTTCTCACTTTTTGCATGGAAAGCTCATTTCTGTAGAGAACTCTGAACTGTACTGTAGTTCAGTTTCTGGGTCTCAGCTTTCTCCTGTGATATGAACAGCTGTCAGAATTCAAGTTGTCTGGGCTTTGGCAATGGAAGCAAAGTCAGCTGCCTGTGCCTTTTCACATCTCTTTCGTGAATATTCTGTTTCAGTTCCTCAGTGTCCTGGTGGAAAAGATGTTTAAAGAATTCCCATCTTATGGGATGGACCCATAAAATAATCTGTCCTTAACAATACAGTTATCAACTCCCAAAGTCTCTGGAGAGTGATATAAATAGATTTATTTTAATAAAGTCTTGAGAAGCAGAAATGCAAGTAATTATCCTTTCCCTAAAGAAACCATATTGACTGATCCCTATAATTGAAGGAGAAAAGGCTCTGGGGGATTTTCCACGAACTCAGATTCTCTAACCATGGGAAAACAAAGTACACATCACTTTCATATAATCAGAAAAATCCTATCAGGAGCAGGAGGGAGGAGAAATGGGCGGAATAGTGAACAGATGGTCAGGAGCAGGGCCATACATTTGCCATGTAAAGTTCTAAGTAGAAGATAGGTATACCAAATACATTGTTTTTTCCTGTACTTGTGCAAATTCGAATCTTGGATCAGACATACTTAATGTTACAGGATTAGATTATTATATAATGTAACAAAGTGGAAAAAAAAAGTTCCTTAGTTTGTGGAAATAATTTAATTGCAGAGGTTCTTTGTCATTCTGTCCCAATGGCTTTCTGTCATATTAATTGGTGTTTATCAGGTGGGACTGGACTTCCAGTGTGAAAACTGTTACAGTGAAGTAAATGCATCTTGAAAAGCAATAAAATACATCTCGGGACATATAATGATAAATTCATCAGTAAATTAAGTAAATAATCTGTCTGGTTTCAGCCATAATAATTCATGAGGTTGATCCGCAGTCTTTTAAAGTCCATCAAGTTCAATAATAATGAAATAATTTGGTTCCTGTCCTACTTTTCTCTCACCCCATATAACAGGGAGGGAAAAAAATACGGAAGACTTGTCCACCTTTGCCTGGTTTACCTTATTAGTCAGTGGGTTTCATTCTAAAACTCAAGTTTAGGCAAAACAGCAAAATAGGATCTCTTGGAGAAAATCGTGAAGATTTTCTTCCTCCTCCTCTTCCAAAGATTTCTAAAGAGTATAAATTGAGATCGTTGTGAGACAGATAACTTCTTGGGTTTGCACTGTTTTTTTTCTCACAGAGAGATGGATTATCCTTCACTGAAACGTAATCATAGGCTAAGCTTTAGTCACTGAAGGATGTACTGATGTGCTTTAAGATGTCACTGGTAGGGTAATTATGATATATGACCTCTGTGACACATAACATATTTAAAATTTTGCCATTGCTTTCATTTAGTTTTCAGCTGTATTTCAGACTTGCACAGAGCCACATTTTACAATATATGGACAGGTAAACTCCATCTGCTTGTGCCAACCAGAGTCATTTGATCTTCCTGAAGGGAACAAAGAATAAAATTTAACTGGGTCTCCAACCATAGCTGGTAGCTGCATAGTCACTTCAGGTTGAGATGAGGAGTTTGTAAGATTTCTTCTGTGAGAGAAAGCATGCCAGAAATATTTTCATGTCAAGTAGCTCATTTTAACTACATAGGATGATTTAAAAAAAAAAAAAACCAAAAACAACCAAAATGCCCACAAGCAAAAACAAAACAAAAAACCCAAACCAAAAACAAAAGCCACCAACAAACCACACTATAATGCTTGGAAAAAAATATGTTTGGACCTAAAAGGGCAACGAGGCTGGTGAGGGGTCTGGAGAACAAGTCTTATGAGGAGCAGCTGAGGGAACTGGGACTGTTTAGCCTGGAGAAAAGGAGGCTGAGGGGAGACCTCATCGCTCTCTACAACTACCTGAAAGGAGGTTGTAGCGAGGTGGGTGTTGGTCTTTTCTCCGAAGTTAACAAGTGATAGGACGAGAGGAAATGGCCTCAAGTTGCGCCAGGGGAGGTTTAGATTGGATGGAAGGAAAAATTTTTTTACTGAAAGAGTGGTGAAACATTGGAACAGGCTGCCCAGGGAAGTGGTGGAGTCCCCATCCCTGGAGGTATTTAAAAGACGTGTAGATGAGGCGCTTAGGGACATGGTTTAGTGGGCATGGTGGTGTTGGGTTGACGGTTGGACTCGATGATCTTAGAGATCTTTTCCAACCTCAATGATTCTATGATTCTAAAAATTGTCAGAAAGTAATGATAATGTGATTAATTAGCTCAATGAATCGGTGAATCTATGGTTTACATGTATTGTAAACCATATTGTTGTTGTATTATAGTAAGCTTCAGTATTTTGGGCAACTTCATCTGTTTTTTTTTCCTGGTGAGTTGCACTTAACTTTCTTGTTACATTTAAGTGTGATTAGATTTCTGCTTAATTGGCTCTGTTTCCTGCTTTTTTAGGGAGATCTCAGCAGGTGAAACATTTCTGAAACATTTCTCTGCATTATTATTCTGCCAGATTTCAGATTTATTAATCTCATGTACTTGTTACAGAACTCTCTTACAGCACTACTGAAAAGGGGATGGGCTAAAAATATATTTATCAGCAGTTCTTTGAGTTGTGACTGGGTTACAAGGCAGGAATTTATATAAGCTTTTTCTGAGCTCTTAGTTCAAAATGCTCTGGAACTGCTTAAACCCTCTGGAAGAGAACCCCATAAAGTAGGGGGGTAAGTAACTGCTGATAAATGAGTTATTTCTCATTCAGTTTTCTCTTCAGTGTATGTATTAAATCAAGGAAAGAAACTGGCTGTTCAGTTGACTAATAGTATACAGAAAATATATGTATATACAAGAAAATAAGACAGGTTCCAGCTCAGTTCAGATTAATCTACAGTTAGTGAAACTACATGTTACTCTCTATATATGCCAATTGTATGAATTACATTAGTCTTTGGTTATTTTGCTCTTTGTTGAAGATTTCTTTCCTGGGCCATTCTAACAATTTGTAAAAATGTATTAAAGTGTATTTCATTATTTTCCAGCGGGGAAAATCTATTTTACCCTTGGTAACTGGGGGCTAAAGCTGTCAAATCTCATGCTATGAGAGGCTGGAAGAATGGTGGGCAAATGAGATAGAAATTTGCTTTAATGCAAGTTGAAGCACTGTGAAGAAATGAACAGTCCACTTAACAATTCATTAGTTCTCTAGCTGAAATTTTCAACCTCTGACAGCTGTGATTTCATTTTCTTAAAGACGCACAAAAGGATCTGTAACGTGTCTCACAGGAACAGCGCTCTCCGTTGTGAAGGGCCCTGCTCACTGTTCAATATTCCATTGCCACACTTACGTGGAAGAGCAAATTTTCCTTGTAACTTCAGATATTCAGTGCTTGATATTTTGTCTAGTTTTCAATGAGTGGAAATTGGGAGTATGGTGAAATTACATTTAGTAAATATTTGTAGTGATTTCAGGAAATGACTAACACTCCATCTAGTTTATTACACGTAAACTGCTGTTGTGTTGGATAAAAACTTCATGGCGTATTTGTCTCCAGATGTGGTAGGTTTAGATATTTGTGTTTATCCTATTATTTAGAGAGTGGGGATAACTTTCATTTATCCTGCCTTGTGCTAGTGACAGAGTGCCTAAAAGAAGAGGTCAGTGTTTTGTGCAGCTAAGCTAGAGGAATCCTTTATTACTCTGAGCTCCCTTACAGGGACCTGCTGTATCCTCAGGAAGTCAGATAAGTTCTGGGAAAATGTCACTGTACGTGCTCTTTACCTTTCTCCCACCTTTGTTTTTTGTCCAAAGTTCTAGAATTCTCCACTTTCTCTGTCAAGTAATTAAAATATTTTGGAAGAAATTAAGAAAGAAGATTCTGGGAAGTCATTCACATTTTTCAATAACCTCCTTTTTTCTAATTAATATTGCATAGCTACATGGAACCTGTATACTTTCTAGAGTTTGAAAGAACTTGACTGGCAGCATCCTATATGAATTTTCAGAGAACTTCAAGTCCTCTCAGTATGCTTAATATGGTAGAAACTCTAAGAGAATACCCTTTCTTCTAAGAAGATGACAACTAGAAGCTAGTCCTGTTTCTAGTGATACTAATATATTTAATAGAAAATATTTCACTTTTTTAACACTCAGAGTAATGATGAATGTAAAGCTAAGTATGTTTAGAAGTTTAGTTTTCAATTTTTTCAAGCAGCAAATATGTATTGTCATTGTAGTTCATATACTGGGGTGGGTGGCGGGGAGCAGGGGTTGGAACCAATCTCAGTCAGTGTTGCCATCCATTTCCTTCCTAGGTGGAACCAAAAGCATTATTATTGACTGGTAAACCTGCAGTTTGAGATTGCAGCTCTCTTAAGACAGCTTGACATCAGACGCTTCCTCAGATAGCCTCCTAGAGTCCAAGTGTAACATTTGAGTACATGGCAAAACCTGTTTTTCTTCAAGCTTTTTATAATGACCGTGAAGAAATTAACACTTTGTATGAGAGGAAACTTGAGTTACAGAGTCACTATTTAGTTTGACCACTTCTATGTATTGTTTTGATAGGGTTACAGACTTGAAGACCGGAAGGAGCCACTAGATTGTCTGATCTGATTTGCCACATGTTACTAGCCAATTTCTTTGAGCTCAAAGCTGGTGTTTGGCTAAGAGGGATCTTCCAAAATATGCTTCAGAACATTAGTTGAGAGCATCATCATGAGATGGCAAATTCACCAGATGGTCAATATTTTGCTTCAATAGTTGGTCGACCCAAGAATTTAAAAAAGCACTTTATTTTGGTTATTCTTTTTTAGGATAGGTGTATGATGCCCAGTCTAGTTGTTGAACTTACATGTGATTTGACCCATCTTGTGCAGAGTGCAAGATTTGTAATTGAAGTCTGAGGAAATGTAACAATATTTCATCCTAACAGATCAGAGTTAAGGTTGCAGAGAACTCTTACTTGGGCATTTCTTCCCAGCTGCTTTAAATTACCAGCACAAAGCAATTTTATTATGCATGATATACATAGCTTGCATCTTTCTCTTGCTGCAGGGAATAACATGCACGTTTTACATCTGGCAGTTTTAAAATAAAGATTAAGATCATTCCTACTCCAAAGTGACAAAGGACCTCATTAATTTTTAGCAGATAACGTTTGTTGTGTGCAACGTGTACATTATTAACTCTTTGCAAATTGCTGTTTTGAGTAATTGCAGTTGTTTACCTCCAATAGTAAGCTGAACAGCAGAAGGCCATTTGTGGGCAGCAGATGTGTCTTCAGGGCAAAACATTTAAAGAACTTCAAAAAATAAACTTATCTGGTAGCTGATAGTACTACTTAATATCTTGACAGATAAACTATATAGATACAACAGTCTCCTGAACTCCTCTGTTGTTAACCAACAGATTCAGGCTGTCATAACAAAAAAGACTATGACAAAGCTGAATGTATTGATGATACTAAGATAAAAGAAACCTATAGACCAGCAATATAATTAGAGAGTTCCTTGGAAGGAAAACAGAAAATGATCCAGTCTGGTGTTTGGGAAACTTACACACAACAGCCAATCTTACTTAGCAAGATATCTTTATAAATAAAATTTCTTTGTGCCTTTGATAATATTCAGATTTTTATTTCCCTCTAGAATCTTTCAGATGAGTACTGCTATTCTGTTGTATAAAATTATCTTCTCATTGAGCTCCCTTGTCACATCTCAGTTGCAATATTGCTATTATCTCCCTTACCAATACAAGCTTTCATCCTCTCATGAAAGCACAGCATTTCACTTAGAGTGCTTGAGGACTGATTCCCCTACCACTTTTGTTTCACCCTATTGAGAAGTTTCTTACAATAGACTTGCATTACACAAAGGGATACAGCCCCAGGGGTTTTTTGTACCTTTGCATGGGAAAAGGTACAAGCTGCTTGCTGTAGTCGAGGAATATCACTTAATTTGTGATTTAGATATTACACAGTTTACTGACTGAGGAAATCATCTGCTGTATGGGAGGAACTTGAAACTTTAATACATAAGTACATCAAGGGGGTTTTTTAGAACAACTTGGGAAAGGCCTCAGAAAAATGCAAAGGACTTTTTTTTTTCTCATCGCATCAACACTTTGAGAAACAAAGCAAATCCTGCTTTTAAACTGCAGTACTGGGTTTTGTTTTCTTCTTTTTTTCCCCAATGAGTGGTCATTGTCCTGGCCTTCAGGAATTATTACCTTGTTTGTGAATATTATTATAGATCCCATATCTATACCCCATCTGCCTTTCCCCCTTCTTGAGATCTTTCAGATATGATTTTTGCATTGAGAGGAACAAGATGAGTTCCTTTTTAAATGCCATGCTCATCCAAAAGGAAGGGAGAAAAGAGGCTGAAGTATAGTGTGCACCTTCTGCAAATGCTGAGAGGGAGAACTTTCCAGCCTCACGCAGCAGGGAGCAAGTTTGCCACGTTAGAATGTGTATGTAGAATGACTTGTAGAACTCCAGGCATTTGTGAGTAACCTTTCTATATATGTGAACGCTTACTACTTCAAAGCTACATTTTTCAGTTGGAAGACTCACGAAATACTGTGAAAGATGATGTAAGAATCCAGTCTCTACATTTAGAAATCAACCAGGAATAGCTCTTGTCCACATCTCCACTCACAGTGCAAGAGACACTTGTATTTTAAACTGTAGGAAGAGGATCACAAAGATGCTTTAATTGTATTTTATACTTTACTATTCAATTGCATGTTCCTGTAATTCACAGACTTTCCTGGTTTTGGCTGTACATACCGTACTGCCATCTGTCATACTGATGAGAACATGAAGTTTTGAGATGGCTTGCCGGCGTGTTTTTGACCTACACAATATACTGCATTTGTAAAATACTATTGTTAAAATTTGCAAAACAACCTTCTTGTACCATTGTCAGCTCATGATTTCATATTCTATAACATGATCTCAAAATGTGGGGGATTCTTTGAGCGATTAATCAGGTGCACTTGAAAAAAAGTTGTCTTGTTCTCCAGGGCGCCTCTATCTTTAAATGAAATGTGATAGTCTATGCAGTTGTGAGAGAATCTTCAAAAGTCTGCCTGAGTATAACTGAAATAGCGCTTTGTCTGAGATTTCAGATAATCTTAAAGTAGCGGGGGGGAGCAGAATGGCCCCGTTCATTTTACTGTGTGCTAACTCTAGTGCTAGAGTTCTGCTGCTTAGAAGTGAGGCAAGAAGGAAGCAGTGGTACCGGGTCACTAGATAACACTAGTTCCAATAAGGTGCAGTTGAGACAAAATTAGGGTATCGGAAATGAAGAACTGAACTTGAAAGGTGTGGAAGGTAGGTACATTGAGTGCATTTGAAAAATATGGGGGCTATAAATAGGGAACGGTTAGCCTTTTTTTTCCCCAGAAGATCAAAGGATTTAACTTTCAAAAGTTTGGCAATCATTTTAGTGTGCAACAGTAAGCAGCTACGGTCATACAGTATTTGTATACAGTCATTGTCTTTCTCCTGCTGCTATAGCTCCTATTAAAAGTGATAAATAACTTTAAATTGGTTCTGACATTTTAAAAGTAACTGAATTATAATTGGTTTCAGCCATAGTTTTACACATGGCTTATTAAAATAGTATCAGGTGTTTTATAAAACCAACAGCATCCCATTAATAGAACAAAGTTCCAAGTACATTAATAGCTACCTTAAGAAAATTTTATTAAGATAGCCACAATAAAAGAGAACTGAATTAGGTATTGAAGCCTCTCAGAGTGCTTTAAGGGGTGACTGAAGTTATTTCTGTACATCTAAGTCTTCCTCTGCCTGTATGTTTTGCTGAATTAAACAGAGTAACTGCAGATGGTAGTGAAGATGGATAGGTCCAAGCTGCATTATGTACTCCAAGTGACAGATTCCAGTGCTTGAGTGGGACTGGATTTATTCTGATGTCATAGATAGAGGTCAATGATCAAATCTGAATGTATGCTTGAAATCCTTAATGCCTTTTCCAACATTTGCTTTATTCTGTACCCATTCTTATGACTATTAATGTTTACTAAGTGGCAAGGTATTCACCTAAAATACAAAAGGTACACGTGGCTCTCAAGCAGGAGACTGATAAAAGAAGCTTAGGAAAATAATGGTGCTATTTTTTTTTTTCTTTTTTTAAGAGATCACTCAAAGTCTAGATATCCTGCAGTTGACCCAGAAACCTAGAGATGTTTTTTGGCAGTGCACTGTGAGTTAAGTGCTATAGTTTCTTCCGGTTTCTGATGCCTTTTATTTTTTTGTGCTTGGAAATCACCTATGCACTGTAACGAAAAGCTAGCCAACTGCTTCTTCCACCTAGAAGCTATATCATGATTTTAAATCAGGGGAAGACATCGATGTTTGCTTTTATTGTCCTCTTATAATAACATTATGTGAAAGATGGCATTTGTTGCACAGGCTGTTCTTTCTCTGGTGATCACATTCCTGTGACTTGTAACATCCCTATCAGTCTTCATAAACTCTAAATGTAAAGTCTTTTTTCAAGTCAAGCAGATTGAATTTTGTTGTAATTTAAAGCATTTTCCTATTACCCTCTTACTACTGTAAACAAGCACTTTTGTAAAACATTTGCATAGCTGGGATATGTTTCACTGCGACATATGGAGCTACAGTACTAAAATTAAATGCACTCTAGTAGCAAGTAATAATGAGTACTTGGTAGGAATGCTCTCCCTGCCCCATGTTTAACTGGTGTGGTACTTGTCACGGTGTGCTGGTTGTGTAATTTACACATCCCTTCATTACTGCTTCTGTCACTTCCTTACTCTCCTCTTCTTGCTGCAGTAATTCTCACTTCATATATTGTGACAGCTGGCATTGGATCCTGCAAACTTAAAATTGGACAACAGTAATCATAATCAATAGCTTATCTAAAATTTCAATTGACAAGCATGTAGCAAATCTTCTTTAGCAAGTATACATAGTGTATCATGTAGATGAGTAGCTTGTTTTTGATAAATGAACTACCTCCGTCATCCTCCATACAATTCAGTTTAATCTATGCATTGTACAGATTAATGTCACTGTCTTCCTTCAGGGCTCATTTTGTAGATGGAGAAAAGAAGCAGGCTAGATTTATATAAACTTATTTGAGAAAAATCACTGAAAGGATTGAAGGAGTTTTATCTGTATTTCAGTAGGAGTAGCTGGAGAGAAGTAGAATAATAGCTTGGCTTCATAGACCGGCTGCTTTTCTGCAACATGTATGTGGTAGGAGGAAGAGCCTGGGGCAGGCTGCAGAGCTAGCAGTTGGCTCCTGCTGCGTTGCCTTTTCTCCTTCCCAAGAGTGGGAATAGCTTCTGTATTCTGAGAAGCGGAGGGAGGGAACTGTCTGCTGCAAACCTGTTGCTCCATCTAAAGATGTAATGTTTGAAGAAGTGTGGTGTGAACTTGAACATTTCAGAGTTCAGGCAGTGTCATTCTTAGATACTGAGTTCTTACTGTCCACATGAAAAATACTAATACGTTACAGCACTTACTTATAATTCCATTGGGTTAAGAGATACGCAGCACAAAACTTGCTGCCTATGGGCCAAACCAAATTTGGCTGCGTTACTGTTCTTGTATACTGTCTGAAATACAATTCTCTTACAGCTGGTGTGGAGTATGTTGGGTTATGATAATTATATTTAAAATAATATTTGGGGAAAGCAAAGCCTTTTGAAAACTCTAAACCTTACCGTTTTAAAAAATAGCTGAATAAAAATTTCCAGTAAACTGAAATTGCACATGGGGTTACGCGAAAATCAGTGGGAATTTTGACCTTCCTCTTCCTCCAAAGGGAGGGGAGGAAGAGGATCAAAATTTTACATTTAATAACTGAATTTGTCATGAGCATGTTTTTGTTTTGGTTTACAGATCAACCATGGATTTGGAATATTCCTTACACAAACGCCCCTGATACACATGGGAATATGTGGGTTCCATCGTGAACTGTGTGTTTCCAGTATTCTGTGACGTTTCACTTACTGACACTGAGCCCGCCACGCTGCTTGCAAGACTGCTTATTTCTGTTTTTTAAGCTATAATGTCTGCGATAATGGCTAATTTGTAGTTGAAAGAAACATTAAAATGTTGATGATGGGGAGATTCTTGGAGAATCTATAGCCATATTACTATAAATGAACCTGCATTTTTAAATACCTTTTTATATGTTTTTTCCTTACTGTGGTTCCTAATATGCTTTTCGAGATTAAAACAAGTGTAGACTTTTCTCAGAGATTCTCTCTGCGTTTTTAGCTGTAATGAATTTAAAATTTACTGTTCTGCAAGACTGTCAGTTGGCCCCAGTAGCTGGAATAAAAGTTATTGTATGTAACATTTAAATAAAAATAAAGTCAATCTTGTTTATATAGACTTTGTTCCATCTTCTTCTAAGCATGTACATTTCAAATTGGATTGAAACTTTGCTTTGCAATTATCACTTCTAATGCAAGCTCTAATATTTGGTGGTTTGGCTTCTTGCAGTATTTGGCTTCTTGTCAGTTGTTTCCTAATCCTCTTTTTTTTTGCCCCCTTGCAAGCACCCAAGTACAGTCCAAAACACTAAACAGAAGTGGATGGGCTTGGGTGCTGAAGAGTAGTCTTAAATAGTGCTGTGGGATGTATGAACAACCGGTCCTGCAGCCTGCAAATCTTGTAGTATAGTGTGGTACTTCATTCAGAATTCCCCCTGGATCCCAAATAATCTGACTGGGTAGCTGTTCCAGTGCTACCTCGTTCATTTTGCAGTGTCATTCCCCAAGATGGTTTGGAGTACACTGGGAGTGCACTACCTCCTAGTGTTCATCTAATGGCTATCCCTGTTTCATTCAAAAATTACCACAGAAAAGGTGTGTGTTTAGGAAATCATCATGGCATCTGGCTAGCAAGGAGAAGTTTTCTTTCATTTTCCTACACCGTCATAGACCAATCCATAGAGAAACTATGGAGTACTGCTGCTTTTCCATCTTTCATATCCTTTCCCTGTTGTTCTACCCTGTCTAGTTACTCTGGTGCAGTTATCAGATGGTCTTTCAAATCAAAAAGGTTATGGCTTTGAGTTATTGTTGGGGAAATTATTGTACGGTCTCTTATTCAAAGGGTAAATGTAGCTAGATAGTGGAATAGCCTTGCCTATAACACAGAGGAATTTTACACTCACTCTTCACAGCAAGTACCAGGAACTTAGGTATTTAGGTTGCTCGTTTCTTAGCTTGTGTTGGCAATTTAGAGGCCCGGTAATCATTATTATTGCTTTATCTGGTTTTGAGAAGTTTGCAAATAACGTGAGCCGAGTACGGGTCAGAGTGTTGCTGAGATGTCCACGGAACAGGTACGAAGATTGTTTTCTGCTTTCACCTTCCCTCGATTCTGTATGCAGAATCTTTACTGTTTATGCTACATGCAGAAACTGTTTGATTCAGGCTCTGATGAGCCTGAAAAGACAGGGATCAGGGAAGGTAACAGGAAAATGGAGCTCTATGCTCTAAAATCTGAGATAACAACTTCATAGCCATTGTTATACTTTCTTTTTAACAGAGTGTTATCATTTTAATTATTTTCATTCTGTAAGAATTAGAGAAGTTCTAAGTAGGAAGATGTCTGCATATGAGGAAAGCTTTACGAGTTCTAGAAGGTCAGCTAACAATTCATGGACATTTATCCTTAATTTGTGAAGAATGTGATATATTAATGTTACATACATGAGTATTTCTATTTTTATCATAGAGTGGCTTTTCCAGCTCTGCGGCATTTCCTGGTTAAATTCCAGCTGGAATTTTTCGGTTTCCAGGAACTTGGCATGATTTAACTGCAGCTCTCCAGGGCTCAGATTAATGCGGTGTCAGGAGATCCTCCCAAAGTCCGTCGGCGGGAACAAATAAACCAAGCGATCAGTTCTGCTAGGAAAACTCAGGAAATCTTTCCAGTGCAGAGCTGTGACCCAAAGCAACTTGGACGGTGGTGTAAGCATGGAAGTGAGGCACTGCTGGGTGGCAGAGGTGGAGGAAAGAGTGACGGCTGGGGGTTTGGTTTGCTGGACAGTACATGGTGTGAGGCGAACTAATGGTTCAAATAAAGGTTGAGTTTGGCTGAAACAGATACACGTGTTGTTCTGTTTTAACTGTTTAAACAATGCTCTTCCAGAACGGCAAGGAAAACCTGTTTTGAAGAAACTGTCCAAAGATAACGAGTGGCAGAGTGGCAGCAGTCTTTTGCAGTCAGTCCTATGCAACCCAAACACAGCTGGGCTTCATCACATACTGGAGCTGGACGGAAGGCTCTTGACAAAACCTTTGGCCAGAAAATGCCGTCTAGTAACAATTTTCTAGATGTGCAGCCTCTCAGGTGCTAGGACAGACTTAAGAACACTTCTTAACTGTCCAAATAAAATTTTAAATTTTTTCTTGTGCAGAATATTTTGAAATTCCATTTTTCATACCACCCTAATAATTTTTTGTTTCATGTCAGGGCCCTAACATTTGGAAAGTGGAACTATGAGTAAAGAGAAGGAGAAAACAGACAAATTAGTCTAACCCACGGCAGAATGTCTGACATACGGAATTGGATTTGACTCTGGGATCTTTGGTTAAAGTGATATTTACATTTGAGACTCGTGTGCTTCTTTATTTTTAAAAGGTAGTTCGAATTTAAAAAAAAAAAGGCAATAGCATTGTCTGTAGAAGTAATTGTTATTCAGCACAACATCTTTTTTACTCAATAAATTGCTGTTACTTTCTCTTGCTACTGCTGAGAATGAATCGGTTCTGGTGCCCCTTCAAAATTAAGTGCTTTCCATTACAACAGAGTAAGAGTTTATTGTTAATGCATACCAATACATGCTGGTGCAAACAACGTGCATACATTTCTGCGCTGCTGCTAATTAGGTTGTAAAGAAGGAAGTAGTGCATTCTTCTGTGCCTAAATAGCTAAAACAATTTGATCAAGCCCTAGCCAATTTGAATGGCTAATGCAATTGGTTATGTTTTGTGAAAGCTCAACTGACTCCTAACCCCCAGCTGTACAAGGTCCCATACTGGTGTTACAAACCATCCCTCAGAGAGTTCAGAGCACGGAAGGGAAGCAAACTCTGCAGAGCTGCCATACACCCTGCAGAAAGAGAGATCAAGGTGGATAACTGGAAATTTGGTTTCACAATGGCACTTCAATATTGGACTGCATTGCTGTAGCCATTAACATAATGGGATAATACCAGTTTACTCCCTCCTGGGACAAGGAAGGAAACTTGGTGGTTGCTTGTGATTCTGAAAAGGTTAAATCTTCTGTCAAGGGCAGCATAGCATTGTGCAGTTTCTTATTAACTATCTAGAGTCTTTTCACCGCACTTGAGATTAATATATATATAAAGAATATACAAAGCAAGTGATGCACAATCCAGCATCACAGAAGGTAAAAAGGCATAAAAGGTACCATGCGTTTTGTTCCATGCTAGGTGTGCAAACGTGCAACAATATTACACCTGTCTCATTTGGTGGCTTTCCTAAATGTGTCAATGTGCTTTTTTCAGCAATCAGTGATAGGTTAATTCCTTGTACTTTCTTCTGTGTTGTGGTTTAACCTCAGCTGGCAACTGAGCACCACACAGCCACCCACCCACTCCACCCCAGTGGGATGGGGGAGAGAATTGGAAGAGTAAAAGTGAGAAAACTCATGGGTTGAGATAAGAACAGTTTAATAATTGAAATAAAATAAAATAGTAATAATAAAAGAATATACAAAGCAAGTGATGCACAGTGCAATTGCTCACCACCCGGTAAGCATTACCTAGCAACAACTAAAACATCGGTGCGTTATCAACTTTGTTCTCATCCTAAATCCAAAGCACAGCACTGTACCAGCTACTAGGAAGGAAATTAACTCTATCCCTGCCAAAACCAGGACATTCTGCTAAGGCTTTCTATGGTTTTGAAATTCCAGCCTGCCTTCCAGTAAACAAATATGAACATATTAACAGAAATTACTGCACAAAAAATTCCAAGTAAATGAAAATTAATGAAGAGAGATGTGATACCAAGAACTGAATATTGAAATCAGTAGATTAATGTAATATATAGATACTCGCTGTGACATACTCTGGCCACCCAATGTGTGTATTTGAAAAAGCTAGAATGGAGATGTAATGTTCTTTATAATGCTAGATGCTACCTAATCTCCCAGACATTTCTACTGACATCAGTAAAGTTGCTGACATTTTATGGCTGTGGAAATAATCACTGTGGCCCAGGATGTCAGAATTTTAGCCAAGCGCTGACAGTAGTCACACCATTCCCTCTCTCTTACCTCAAGAGTTTCTTTTAATTTGAGCAACTGTTACTGGCATCCTGAAGGGCAAAAGAAAGAAACATAGCAAAAAGTACTGGAGTCTGAAAGGAGCGGTCTAAATTCAGAGAAATAAGTTCTTGTGTTAATCTACAGTCTTTATATTCTTTGCTTTTTTTATTTTTGTAATATATCAGCTTTTCTGCTTCTCCCTTTATCAAAATTGTATCTCTACTCAAACTAATGCCCAGTTACTGCTTTCTAAATGTTGCTGCAGTGCTTTCAAGGTATTGTGACCCTGTTGTATTAATCAGAGTAAAAAGTTCATCCTTTAATTGAAAGTATTTTCCATTGCCTAGAATGGAGGAATGCAAGGGGGCTCCTGGGTCCTTTTACTGACTTTTTCTGACTTTACACAAGTTGATTTGTCTGTCTCTGTTTCTCCCTTAACATGCAAATCACTACCGTACATGGTTCTAGTACCAATAAGCATGAATAAACAAAAACCTTTGCTCTGACTTGTTGTTGTTTGTTATGCAGTTTGGAAAACTAAGCTATCAACCCGACCATGGTTTTCTTACCTGTTGAAATGCTGGAAGATAAACAGCATGCAAATGCAAAGTGGCTTCCAAAAGTGGATGTTGTTCTTGAGGACAGCTCTTGAGGAATCCCTTGTAGGGACTTTTAAGCCCTGTCTATCTCTGCCTCACTTTCCCAATTATAAAATTTAATTTGCAAATATCTTCAAATAAAAATACCCCTATAGGGTATTCTCTAAGTATAAATGAAATATTGAATTCCCCAAGAAGACTGGACTATGATTTTCGGCCACACTTTAGTAACTGATGTGAAAGAGATGGAAAAAGTTTTCAGATTTCTCATTCCTGAAAATCTCTTTTATACAGCCAGGTTCAGTCGTCTTTATTGCTAAGCATCTTCTGCTTTGTGATGGATGAGTACACTACATAAAGGCAAAAAGCAACATTCTGGCTGAATATGAGCCGGCAGTGTGCCCAGGTGGCCAAGAAGGCCAATGGCATCCTGGCTTGTATCAGAAATAGCGTGGCCAGTAGGAGTAGGGAAGTGATCGTGCCCCTGTACTCGGCACTGGTGAGGCCGCACCTCGAATACTGTGTTCAGTTTTGGGCCCCTCACTACAAGAAGGACATCGAGGTGCTGGAGCGTGTCCAGAGAAGGGCAACGAGGCTGGTGAGGGGTCTGGAGAACAAGTCTTATGAGGAGCAGCTGAGGGAGCTGGGGTTGTTTAGCCTGGAGAAAAGGAGGCTGAGGGGAGACCTCATCGCTCTCTACAACTCCCTGAAAGGAGGTTGTAGCGAGGTGGGTGTCGGTCTCTTCTCCCAAGTAACAAGCGATAGGATGAGAGGAAATGGCCTCAAGTTGCTCCAGGGGAGGTTTAGATTGGACGTGAGGAAAAATGTCTTTACTGAAAGAGTGGTGAAACATTGGACCAGGCTGCCCAGGGAAGTGGTTGAGTCCCCATCCCTGGAGGTATTTAAAAGACGTGTAGATGTGGTGCTTAGGGACATGGTTCAGTGGTGGACTTGGCAGTGCTAGGTTAATGGTTGGACTCGATGTTCTTAAGGGTCTTTTCCAACCTAAATGATTCAATGATTCTATGATTCCTTACTTCACATTCAGTAGGACTCCCCCAAAGACGCAATCTCTTTGAAACTTTTAGCAAAGCAACAGGGATGTTGAAAAGTTTAGCCTACTCTAGATGCCCCAAGAGTCACATGTTCATGAAGTTTTGGGATTTTTTTTCAAATTCATTTGTTAACATTGAGGTGATTAAGTTCCAGAAGAAGTTTTGTTCAGCATCAAAGGTAATAAAAGGCTGGTTTCTTTGCTCCTCTAGCAAGATGTTTCATTATGTATAAAATTTGCTCAGGAGTAAATTGCAGCTCTCCCATAGCTTCTCCGAAGATAAGCAGTGCATTTTAGTTAAGTGTACCAGCTTATCACTTCCAAAGTAGATGTTTAACTAAAAAGCACTGACACTGTCGATGAGAGAGAGTAACTAAATCTCTGCGTGAGTCTTCCAAGTAATTTGCAGATGCATTAATAATAGCTCTGTTGTTGTTACCAACAAATGACCGGACATTTGTTGGTAATTGTTACTAGGGTACTCAGTGACTGCAGCTTTCTTAATTACAGCGTTCTCATTTAATATTATCAACAGAACTAGTAAATACATTGATTTTTTTCTACTATTTACAATTGTGCTAAGCCTCACCACCACTGACCTTTTTGTCACTGAATACCTGCACACATAGACACTAGGGAGCTGTGTGCTTGTGGTGCTGAGGGGTAGGGCAAACGTAGCAGGTTTCCTGATAGTGATGCCACAAGTGACTGTACTGAGGTTAATGACAATGCATTCAGTGCTTGGGCTCACAAGTTGTTAACTTCAATTTGGGGTTATTTAAATGTCAGCAATGTGTTTAACCTTTTTTTTACCTGAAACTAAAAGGTAACTTTTTTTTTCCTTATGCCAGTGAACACATTGCATTTTTTTATTCAACCTTACTTAAATGCTCTGAATGGGTGACTGCATCATTACACTGTTCGTGCTCTCCACACACTCAAGTTTTTCCAGCTATCTACCCAAGAGCAATGGGAATAGTGACCTTTTTTACAAGAAAGTATTCTTTAGAATAAGTACCTTAATTAAAACAAGGGAAGTAAAGGAAGAAAAAGAGCTTAAAACAATAAAAGGTGCCACACCTGTGATACTTGCCAGCCATCTTCTCATTTTCTACTTCAGGATTGCAGTCAATATCAACTCACACTGGCTCTATCCCTTAATAGGGAGCATGTCCTTAAAAAGCCACTTTCTCAAGAGATTAAATCACTGCATGTCCTTTCTAGTGTTTTAGTTTGGTGAAGATCAGATTTGACAAATTAAGGGAGATTGCAATTTTTGACGCCCAGTGACAGTAGTATACTTCATTGTCTTTCAAAACCGTGCCAGATGTTCTTACCTGCATTAATGTAATGCTCCCTCTATGCCCAAGACCAACACAAAAATAACCATTCCTCACTAACAAAATAATGTGTAAATAATAGGAGGAACTCAATATCCTTGAATAATTTTCCTTGGATAATTCTTTAGATAATGTGATTGTTCTTCACATTCCTTTGGGCAATCACATTGATGTTATGGTTGCAAGCAGTTAAAGGCTCCTGTTCCCACTGTGCTAATCCAAGCCACCCAAGAACGACTTTGACGGATGGAGACTTCAGTGTGAACTGAGGGTGCTCAGTCAGTTCTGCTGCCTCTGCTGGCTGGGAGAGCACTGATTTAGATCCATCTTCTTTCTGGCTGGCAAAGACTGGCAAAGCAGGGAAATATGGGAGGGGGGGGGGGGGGTGTTCCTCTAATAGGAACTATCAATAATTTTAAAGATACACCAACATTTTTTATGGAAGCATGTGGCAACCTTTAGCACTTGGCACAGAATCTGGTTAGTTTGACTGGCATCTCGTCTTCCTCTTTTTTTTGGCTGTTTAATGCTGCTAATTTTAATTGTTATATGTCAGTCTGTGCTGAAGACTAATGAAGAGGGAATAAAATCCTGCAACATGATGCATTATGTATCACCTATGAATAACAACTAATAGGAAAAAACAAAGAGGAAGCATGAATCCCATTCATCCTCGGCTGTTGGTTTACTGTGCAACATGCGAAAAGGACTTGGCTTCTCTCTGTGCCGTGCAGATTCGTTGCCATGCAGTTGGTGATGCTCTCTTGAACACCGGCACAGAACTGCCCACAGTCCAGCCCCAGAAGTCAGACCAATACCCAAGATGCAAACACACCTCAGGCTGTGAGACCATCAATGGCTCTTACACTAAGTATACGATTATCTACCGTAAAGGGAGATTTGTAACTACTAAGATCTTACCGTTAGTTCTCATTGCATTTTAACTGCAACATAATTAATACAAAATGGGGGGGGAAGTAAATGTTGTAGTAATACTTCATTAACCTGCTTGCTAAAATAGAATATACGTATGTTGTCTTTCACTGGAAAGAAAGTTTATATACTAATATGTTTTACAGAGCTGAATTCTAGCCCCCAATCATTTTAAAGTAGAATTCAGCACTGTAGTAATTGCCAGATATTGCTGAGTTTAGCTTTTTCTTTTTATAGTAACAATGATTTTTCCAGAAGGTTTGGATCGAGAGCTCTTTGACCCTGAAAATAACGCATTTTTACACACATTGCGGTTGGAGAGCTGCCTCTGTCTTCCACGCGCAATTTCCCTTCGACTGTCCAGTGTTGGGAGGATGGAGATATAGCAACTCGCCCAGAAGGCAACCAGTAACCAGACCTGTAGAGAAAGAGGTGCCCTCTTTTGGCAAAAGGGAGTAATTTTTCTTGCTTTGATAGTAGGGACATACCATTAACTGCAGATTTTTACTCCTGCTCTCTGTACGAGGCCCCGTTACCCCGGGCGGCACAGCGCTCCTCAGCCCCACGGCCCCGGGCCTGGGCCAAGGACGGGGCGGACGGCAGCCCCCAGCGGGCGGGAAGGCCGC
>NW_008795405.1:9259259-9266562 GCF_000699145.1 Aptenodytes forsteri
GGGGGCGGCGGCGTCGGGGCGAGGCGAGGGTGGTCGGGGATGCGCAGCCCCCTCTCTCCTCCCCAGCTCCCCGGGCTTACAGCGGGCTTCGTGCCGGTGCCGGGCATGGTCCTGTCTCCTCGCTGCTCCTTTTTTCCCCTCCTCCTGCCAAAGAGGCACTGCCGCGGGAAGCACCACGCTTGCGGAAAGCGCTCTCCTATTAAGCGCCCCAGAAGCGTTTGGAAGCCCGAGCGCCGGCGGCCCGGCTGGCTGCTCGCTCTCCCGGCGCTGTGCTCAAGGCGGGCAGGGCAGCGGCTGCCAGACTTGCCCCCGGGAGTTTCGCTTGCCTGCGCGGAGGAACCTGGCCTCGGCATGCGGTGGCAGACGTTGTGAGAGGACAGTCGCACCCCAAGCCAAAAGCTTTAAACAAACGCTGTATGTCTTTAAATTCTGGGAAATCTTATTATAGCAAATCCTAGATCTGGAGGTAGGTGGCTTCATAGGCTGTAAGCTCAGAAGGGACCTTTCTGAGGATCTAGTCTGGTCTGAACAAGAACGATAAAACAGATTTTGTAGTGTCCAGCTGCAAAGTGCACAACTTGGAAAGGTTGGGTTTCAAACCGCTCGGCTTTTTGCTCTTCCGGCTTTCTGAGGCAGAATCAACAAGTCGGTGGGCGCTGCTTATTTCGTTTGTGAATAAACCCAAGTTTATTCAGGTTGAAGGAGCCTTCGGGGGAAGGTGATACTGAATAGAAATTCCGAGGGGGCTGACGAGAGTACATTAAGATGAAGAGGGACGGCACCAGGAACCGACATAAGCACCCCAGGGAGCCCACGGGTGTCAACAGAAAGGCTTCGTTCAGGCGGCTGCGGACAGCTAAAAGCCCCGGAGAAACGGAGCTTGCTTTAGTTAAAGACGGGCAATCTTGTGTGCATTTACCACTGTGACAAATGGGGTCACTAAATCTTGGTAATTGTATCTCCAGTTCACATCAGTCTCCCTCCACGTGTGAAACGCACACTGGGGAATGATTGTTTAATTACCAACAACAATTCTTCAGGAAATCTCCATTAGCACTTGTTTCCTGAAGAGGAGTTTTGAGGTGCCTTGCTTTACGTGGGACGTGTGAGGGTGTGCTGTCCTGTAGTTTGCAGAATACCTGACGCTTTCCAGTGGTTCTGCTCAACCTCTCCCTAATGCTGAGTTTCTTAGGAGTTAATTTTGTTGTGAAAGCTGTATTTGGGCTGGTTTTATATTTCCTTGGGGCATCGAGATTTGGGTGTTCTGTGTCCTTAGACCTTAAGTCTGTAAGACCCAGGAACTATGCTTAAATGTTCTGCTGAACTGGTAATTTAAAGTAACTTTTAACATTGTTAAGACCATTTTTGCGAACTGCTGTAGTTTGTTTGCCATTGTAACATCTCCCTTTAAGGTGTGCTTCTTGTATGATCAAAATACAGTGTTGATGCTAACCTTTGCTGCAGCCATAAAATCGTAGTGAAGAGAGCTGGGACCAGATCTCCAAAGTCCACCTGGTCCACCCCTGTTCCTAGAGGAGGTCAATTATATGCAACTTTATTTTTCCTGATAGATGTTTGTCCAAGCTGCCATTTCAAACCTGCACTGTTGGAGATCCCACAACTTCCACAAGGAATCCAGCCTTGTGCATTATTATCCTCATCAGAAAAAAAGGTTTTCCTGATGTCTACCTTACTGCAGTTCAGTGACTTGCATTATTTTTGTTTTACCATCCTTCATACCTGGAGAATGGCCTCTTAGGTACTCAAAGACCCTTGTCATGTGTCCCTTCAGTCTTCTTTCAATTCAGAAAGCCACGATGTTGTAACCCCCCTTTGCAGTGATACAGTTACTTCTCACGTGTATTAACTGATGCCAGTGGTTCTTAACATTAATATTTATCTTATATAAATGAGATTGTTAAGGAGAGAAGGGTATCTGTGGTCTTATTAACTGTAGCTGCTTGCAAACACAAGCATCCACTTATCCACTCACACTTACTGGTAATTTCCTGGCTTGCTGATTTCCGTTGCCCACAATTTAGAGCTCCATTAATGTTTCTGCAGAAAATGTTCTTGAGAACCCTTTTTCCTTCAGATTGTGTATGGTCTTTAGGCTTTGGCGACTTACATCCTGTCCCTTCTTTTGACCTGGCATTGCTCTTTCTCAGTCTTATCAATCGTGTCACTTTATCAGTGTGTTTTATCAATTGCATCATTCTTTCTTGATCTGGTGGGTGGCATTGCACTCCTTCAATCATATCAATGGCATCCCTCTTTCTTAACCTTCTCATTAGTATTGCTGCTTTGTGAGACTCTGTGTTTCAGCTCTTAGCTTGTGCTGCAGGCTGGGCTCTCCAGACATTCACAAGACTCTTGTGCTTCGGCCAGATCCCCTCAGCTGTGCCATGCAGGAGCATTCTCCTGCAGGCTCTGCAACCACACACTCATTTTGTCAACTGTATTGGGGTCCTAACAATAGATTTGGTTTACACATCTCAAATCAATATTTTTGCGCTCTCTCAGCCCTTCCCAAATGGTCCACACCTTCTTTCATGCCCCAGTACGGTGCCCCAAAATTAATGTATTACTCCAGCTGCAACCTTGCTAGTTCCGAGGAAAGTGGAAGGATTATTTCATGTGTTTTTCAGTCTGTACTTCTGGTGTCTATATACATTTCTACAGCTAAACAAAATTTGGTGCCTTCAGTTAAAAGCACTTTTTCAGGAATAGGTGCTTTTATGGCATATTCCTAATATCAGCTAACCTTCTACACTCAGTACTATGGGCTGGTACAGAAGCTTTTGATTTAGCAGGTAAATTGTTGTAAAAGCAGTCATCTTTTATTTCTTTTGTAAACATCTTTTTTTTCTCTTTTGCATAGTTGAAATTACTTTGCTACTCCAGCAGAGTAAATTTATTTCTTCTGCAGTAAATAAGGTGAACCTAGCCACTTTGAAGTACTGCTAAAGCATCACTCAAACATTACCTGTAGCATTAACTGCTTTCTGTACTTTAGCTAGAAAGAAAGAGCAATATGTGGTTTTGGCTTTCAGAGGAAAGAAGGGAGTTTAAAATATCTAAGGGAATAATACTGTCTTTTTAATTAAGATTCACATAAAATGTTTGTCACATAGATATTGGAGCATGATATCAGTGCATCAAGTCAAGAGGTCAAAACTAAATATAACTAGGCTATTTTCATTTGTCAAGAAAATACAAAGCTAAACAGAGCTGAACTACTAAAAAATAAATAATTTGTTTTTTCTCAGTTTAGTAATTTAGAGTTTGTTCCATAGAAGGGTTTATTCCTACCAGTGCTCAGCCTGTAACTCCTAGTTTTGATGCGTCTTTTGCTTGGTGTGATCCAGCACTAAGGTTACCTATACAGTAAGTGGCAACATTAGGAATGTAAGAAGGTAACCACAAATACCTGCCCAACTGGGAGACTACCTAGACTAGCCAGGAGGTGACCCCAAGGAAGAAGATGGGGTTGAAGCCTCTCCATCCCATGAAGGCAGGTGCCTAACTCTAACCCGCAGGGAGGAGCCCACATGCGTGTAGTGTGCTCCTCCATAAGCCCACTTTGGTTTCCGATCAGCCCTTTGTCACATAATGTAGTGTCCCTTTTGCCTAGAAATGGGGTGGTAGTAGTACTGTCTCAGGATGTGAGAGGTCAAAGCAACTTCTTTCTCAGCAAGGACTTGAAGCGACATCCCCGTGTCTCAGCCGAGTGCCCGGACCACCGGTCTGGGGAATAATTTTAAGCCGGGACTCTCAGTGTTTTCTGTTGAAACTCTTCCACTTTGCATAGACTAATAAAATATTCTGCAGACCAGAAAGTAAAACAAGATGTAAGTCCCAATTTGCACTTCAGTGAATGTTTATGTGGTTTATACAGGGGGGTACAGCATTTGGTAGGCTCTGGGTGTTCAGCAGCATTAGACTGTAAGGTGGCAGTCATCAGCAGGCACTCTGATACCTAAGGACCTCTGTGGTACCTTGGGACAGTAGTGCCTCCAAGAGGTAGGGAGCTGCTGCCTAGCTGTTTGAAGATCTATGCATTGGATCACTGCTTATCTTTCGTGAGAGCCACATGGGCACCCTCAATTCCACTGGGAATAGGTGGACACTACTACCCTTGAGCAATACAGAGCGTTAGTATACTGGGATATTTGCAGCATCTAGATCCTTCTCTGCTCTTTGAAACCATTGGAAAAAAAACTGTTATTGACTTCAGTTGCATCAAATGAAGAATTTATCAATGCATCAGGACACCCTTATCTCATGTACAGCTGTTTTTCTTTGAATAACTTAAGAAAATTGAAAGGACTTTGTTTCCTTTTTCTTTAAAAAAAAAAACAAAACAACCAACATCTATGCCCACCCCAGCCCGTATTATGATCTTGATTAAAAGCTGTTTATTTTAACTGTAAATGGAATAAAAAGTATCTTGTCATAAAGGCATAGCCTGAAGCAACTCCTGAAACTGATGTATGATTTGGCTGCGCTTTTCACAGGCTGGCGGAGGTTGAAGGGGATCTCTGGAGATCATCTAGTCCAACCCCCGCACTCCAAGCAGGGTCAGCCACAGCAGGCTGCTTAGCGCCACGTACTGTCGGGGTTTGGATATCTCCATGGATGGAGACTCCATAAGCTCTCAGGGCAACCTGTGCCAGTATTTGACCACTCTCACAGTAAAAGTAAAAAAAAAAAACCAAACCACTGTTCAAATGGAATTTGAAAATGTATTGAAATGGTATTTCAATTTGTGCCCGTTGCCTCTTGTCTTTTCTGTGTGAACTGTTTATAAGCAGTGAGGCAAAGGAGGAAATTGTATTATCTTCACAAAATGAGGTACATTTTCTGGAGAAATTGTCAAAAATTGCATCCTTCTTCTCTGTAAGAAGCTGCAGCCTGTTGGGTTGGAGGTGTAAAGTCTTGGTGCAAGGTGAGAAAAGAGATTTGTCCACCAATGCATTACCTGAGGCCCAAGAGGCAAAATTTCCTGGAGCGAAGGGTGAGATTTTTACAGTAGAGAGTAATGAGAAACCACACAGCGTATTGTACAGAAGGGGTAGAAGGAGTCACGGGATCTTCTTTAAGCAGCCTCGAGGGGATTGCTGATGGGAGTGTCATTTACTAACGGGGAAATCTACATAGGGTGAGACAGCCACACTGTCCGCCTTACAGCAGTCTGTCGTGGAGTGAAAGAGGGAGTACTGATCAATGTCAGAGAAAGTGCCGGTTTTCTCATTTTCACCTGTGTAAATGCAGTACCTACTGCTGAGTGGAGTTACAGCTGTGCAAAAAAAAGTGTGTGTGTGGGATAATGCCCAGCAAACCACCAAGGTCATTACAACCAGAGAGCTGGGGTACTGCTTGTAGCCTTCAGATCACCCTGTCTTTACCATATGTAGAGTGAACAAAGGGTGGCAACTGCACCGAATGCTCTACCTGGGGCCAAGGGCCAAGCTTACTCCTGGTGTCACAGAGACCAAAAGATGTGCCATTATCTAACCGTATCATGCCTGAAATATTTGAACTTGTACAGCACAAGGTGTGTTGTTCTCCTAGCTAACATTTTTCTCCTTTAAATATTGTTTATGCTGCAAGCAGCCCTAATAATTCAAAAGGACGTGCTTTAGCCACTGAGCCATAACCACGGCTCCGTAATCCCAGGTGGGACAATGAGATAAGCTCACAGAAGCTAGTGTTTTCTTTTTCATAAATTCATTCAGTTTCTGGATTTTTCTAATCCTAGATTCTGGTCTTCTCTTTCCTCTTGGTGAGCCGATGCTTCAAGAAAGTTGTGCATATGCGGCAAGTGTGTCCTACCATTTAGAGGAAAGCAATGCAAATCAGTGCTTTTAGTTATGCTCCTAGCTGTGCCCCTCATTCATTAATAAAGTGTGTCATCTCTCTGCTTCACTTTATCCAGCCCAACAGTGAGAATAAAACCATTCTTTGACTCAGAGAGGCTACACTCAGTTTTATGCCCATAAAGTCTATTGTCATTCTTGTCCCTGAATGTCAGTTGCCTAATCATGAACTTCAGAAGACACCATCAGACCCTGAATCCTGTCCCAAATGCAACCCCCTATACGTTTTCTTTTAGAGACCCCTCTTTTTCTTAAAAACAGTGGCATGCAGCTGTTGAATAAAAGCATAGTGATTAAAGTTCTGCCGCAAGAAGGGGAGTTTGTGTTTTGGTTCCCTGCTTTGACCACGGCGCTCTCGTTCTGGCTGTTCTTGATGAAGGCTACATTTAGTGGAGGGCGATGTCTACATAATTTTCAGTTTTACGGATCCTTTACTGATTCCAAGATGCTTTTCACCAAGGCTGCTCTCAGTGATGGAGACATTCCTGTGAAGAACTTGTTTGGCATGGGGGCTGTTTCAGATACCCTTCTGAGGTGCCTACCTTCTCCCTGGTACGATGTACAGAACCAGAGCATGCAAGGACTAGATTACATTCCTGGAGCCACTAAGCCTCTGAGTCCTTTCCTGGTTATAAAGTACTTTTTGTGATCTTGCCATACTCATCAGCAGAAGCACAAAGATTGCACCAGGCTGTTCAGATTCTCTTTCAGATAAACAATTAGAAATAAAACAGTTAATTCCAACAAGCTCTGTTGAAGGTAACATATTGATGGTTTCCCTGCTTTCTTCTATTGTAGAGCAGCCAGAAGGATAGGAATACCCCAAATGTCAATGCAGGTCATGACTGCTTGAGTTAGTGTGACACCTACTCTCTCTTTCCCTTTGAATCTACCACATCCTGCAGTGACTGACTTGACAAACATATTCCACTTGTAGCCTGAAAAGGTGGAATAGAGGTTACTGAATGTCATGTCTGCTGTCCTTTTCCTTTTGGCATACTTTAAAAAATGATAATTAGTTTCCACAATGATAAAATATTCAAAGATCTCATAGTTTCAGTGCAGAGAACTAGGAATTCTGATGAGCAGAAATAGTATACAAGAAACAGCTTCATAAAAATGTCATTGCAGTAATTCATGTATCAACAACTGAATGGTGATAATTTAAAAGTGAAGAGTGCATCTGACTGAGTAACATTGAGCAAGGACATGAAATTTAGAAGGGAACATTTTGCTTTGAAATATTTCACAGATATACAAGAAACAAAATGAAAACATTTAACATCTTTGTTGGTGACATGGACAGTCGGATTGAGTGCACCCTCAGCAAGTTTGCTGATGACACCAAACTGTGTGGTGTGGTTGACACGCTGGAGGGAAGGGATGCCATCCAGAGAGACCTTGACAGGCTTGAGAGGTGGGCC
>NW_008795405.1:9266870-9294280 GCF_000699145.1 Aptenodytes forsteri
GAGTCCAGAGGAGGGCCACGAAGATGATCAGAGGGCTGGAGCCCCTCTGCTATGAAGACAGGCTGAGAGAGTTGGGATTGTTCAGCCTGGAGGAGAGAAGGATCCGGGGAGACCTTCTAGCAGCCTTCCAGTACCTGAAGGGTGCCTACAAGAAAGCTGGAGAGGGACTTTGTACAAGGGCATGTAGTGATAGGACAAGGGGTAATGGCTTTAAACTGAAAGAGGGTAGATTTAGATTAGCTGTAAGGAAGCAATTCTTCACTATGAGGGTGGTGAGGCACTGGAACAGGTTGCCCAGAGAAGTTGTGGATGCCCCATCATTGGAAGGGTTCAAGGTCAGGCTGGACGGGGCTTTGAACAACCTGATCTAGTGAAGGATGTCCCTGCCCATGGCAGGGGGGTTGGAACTAGATGATCTTCAAGGACCCTGGCAACCCAAACCAATCTATGATTCTATAAAAAATTTGTTACACTGATTGCTTTGGAGGCTGTTTTTTCAGAAGGTATTGAGACAATCCTGCTGGCCTTCATTGTGTAAATAGAACAGAACAGGGTTGTTGTTTTTTTTCCAAATAATGTAGCATTTGCATTAAGAGGACTGCAAAGAGGATTTTAGTTAAAGATAAAAATTATCTTGCTGAATAGATGTCTTAAAAGTGGAGCTACAAAAGAAAGAGGAACAACAAGGCTTGCCCTGTGACAGCAAGAGGAAATGGGTAGCAGCCAGAAACGATGAAATTAGAAGCAGTGAAGAACAAGATTTATTTGGCATGCAGGGAGCTGGCAGAGTGAAAAACTAAAGGGAAGATTGTTTCCTCTCTCATTTTGACACTTTGAGAAGAAAGTTTTGTCTAGTGTATATAAAAAAGTCTTTTATTAATTATAGGTCATCTTTAAAAATGCATTGTAATACTCCTGCATTGATAGCCCTGAGAGCCTAAAAGACATGTGTGCTCTGAGAGTGAGGATGGGACTGGTTCCCTTCCCTTGGGCTTGAGAGGGTGCTTCAGGAAAGGCATCTCTAGAGCAAAAGGCTCTTCACTTTCCATTCCCACCCTTCATCTCTCTCTCACTGCCCGCCCCCTCCCCCCCCCCAATTAGGGAAGTTGCAGGTAAACTGAGGCCATTTATGTGCTTTACAGAGACTACCAAGTAGTTGTCAACTCACGTAACTTTTAATTGCTACCAGCCTAGGACTGTGTCTGTTAATAAAACTAGAATATTCCCCACCTCTGGAAGACTTACCTGCTCAAGTAAAGGGTTCACTATAACTTTTACTGAAAGCTTTCTGTAATATGAGACACATCTGCATAAAGCAAAGATATAGGAAAAAATGCGAAAAGGAGAATGGTGGTTATAATGACAGAATGGGCACCAGTCTCTGCTATATGCAGAACAAAGTAGAAATCTTCAAACAAAGCAAACCATGTAATAGAAAGGAAGCATGAAATTAAATCAACCTGGAAATCCTTTTACATGCAAGATCTAAAAAAGGTACAGGAGTGATAGCCTAGCATGTTCTCTCTTGGACGCTGGTTGAAACACAAGGTTAAACCACATGGTTGTAACCCACAAAGTTAGGGGAAAGGCCAGGTCAGTTCTCCTGTGTAAATTTTGTTACTTCTGTTAGTGCCAGAGTCTTCAAGTGATCTTCAAGTCATCCAATTTTACAGAAGATATCTAAAAGAGGTCTGATGAATTAATATGTTCTACTGTGTCCGTTCCTCTTCCCTGACTGGAAAAAAATGGATGAGGTGCCAAGTGCAAAGGTAGATATTTATACTATTAGTGTTGAAATTTAGGTGAAATATATCCCACCCTAGCAATCTAAAGTTGGGCACCCAGGCAGTAGCAGAACCAAAACAGCACACCACTGTTAGCAACACTGACTATAACTTCTCTGCCACAGGTTCTCTTTCTCTTAAACAAGATCAGTAAGTAGTTAAAAGCACTCTGAAGTCTGTAGAGGAAATAATTTTATCAGTTACACCCTCTCAAGAAGATTGGGATTAAGTTTTTTGTGAGGAGCTGGCAAGATTCTCCAGGGCATGACTTGACCATAATAGGGGATTTATCTATTTAGTGGTTTATGTGCTAGGACATGAGCGTAAGTTCTCTAGCAGGTTTTTGAAACATAAGCAACTTAAGAGGAAACCTTTTGGGATTTGACTCTATCCTAGTTTCAGTGGAAGGGTAGAAGGCAACTTCTGTGACCACAGAGTGGCAGAGTTCATTATTCTTTAGAGGAGAAGGAGGAAGAACAGAAAACCAGGGAATTTCAAGAGCAAAACTTTTAATAAACTCAGAGATCTGCAGTGTGCAATCTCAGAGGAACCGAAACTAAAGAAAAAATGAGTTAAGGCAGGCTAGCAGTTTCTCGGACAAAAGATACTAAAGATGCTGGCTCAAGTGATCCAAATGTAGAAGGAGGACAGGAACTGTAGTAAAAGACCAACATGTCTAAATTTTAAGTTAGTTATTGATTTCAGTCACAAGAAGGAAGCATATAGAAAATGGATAGAAAATGATATCAGTGAAGACAAATAAAAAGAATAATATGCAAATACAGGAACAGAATAAAAAGTCCAGCCTCCCAAAAAATGATGCTATTAGCAAGGGGTATCAAGGGTGATGTGAACTCATTCATCAACACAATACTGATGAGAAAGACTAAGAAAAATACTGGTCTGCTGTATAGAAAAGAGGAAGAGCTCTCAACAATGACTCCAAGAAGGCTGAAATGTTTAATGCCTTTTTCTGCACCCATCTCCTGAAAAGATCAACTCTGAACTGATGTGTGGTACAATTAACACTTGTGATAAAGGGGAAAGTAAAAGAATGGGTTAGAATCCCTAAATCTGTCCAATCTTTTTAAATCATTTAAGCCATCTCAGCTACATTCTAGAATATTTGAAGAAATTACTAAAGCAATAAGGAGCCCTTTGGCAACTCATGGAAGGGGCTGAAATTCCAGGCAACTTACAGTGACAACCATTTTGCCAGTCCTTAAAAAAGGGATGATGACAGGAAGGAATTAAAAAAGAAAATTATAGCCCAAACAACTTAACCTTAATTCACTGAAAATTGCTTGAATGGGTAATCAGATCAACTATTTGTAAACACCAAAATGGAAACAAGGAGTCAAGTAATGATCAACATGAAATTACCAAAACTAGATCTTGTCAAATTTAGTCTATTTTGTTGTATGACAAGGTAACGAGCCCTGTGGATAAGAAATAAGCAACTGATATCTTGACTTTAGCATGACTTTTGACATTGCCTCACATCTGATAAGCAAACTGAGGAAATGTGGTTGTGACGAATTTGCATGGGAACCAGCTGGAAATTGTATTCACTGAATAGTTTTCACTGGATCATTGTCAGAATAGAAGGATATATCAAATGGGGTTCTGCAGGGGCCTGCCGCCTGTCTCTGGTCCAGAACTGTTGCTATGCCTTTGTAAAAAAAATTTTTTTTAAATCACATTGAAATGCATGAGGAAGATTGCAGCATAATATTTCCACTATATGCTGTGCTGGGAAGCATTGTCTGGAATACAGTTTTCAGATTTTGGCTGCTTCACTTCTAGAAGCAGTCCAGAAGGAAATGATTGGTATGATCAGACACCTAGAAAACAGAACTTATGCAAAAATCAGAAGAAATCAAAGAACTTGCACAGCTGAAAGAAGAGAATTAGTGAGGGAGAACATAATATATGAAAATCCGATGCAGGAAGGATTGAACACTCTATTCTTGAAGTGCATGGCAGCTAGGACATAGGTTAATGGGCTTAAATTGCAACAAAGAAGATTCAGGTTATACATTAGGAAAAGTTTTCTAACACTAAGTAAAGTGAAGCAGTTGTGCAGTCTCCCTAGGAATGCTGTACAGACTCCATCACCAGAGTCCTTTGCAAGCAGGTTAACCAGACATCCCGCAAGAATGATGCTGGAAACTTTAATTCCATCATTGGGCAGTGAATGGATGACATGAGCTTTTTATGCCCCTGCCAGAGCTTTTTTCCCCGGGTTCTATGATAGTATGTATTCATTATCCCTGTTATTCTCAAAAAAACAAAACTAAAACCAAGGTGTTCGGCACACTGCATATAGAATCTTGTTCTTTGGCAATTTTTCACTTGTATTTTTAGAATGCAGCTAAAAAGAATTTTGTGACAAATTTACATGGAATTTCACAGATTATTTTTTTTTAAACCTTCAGGAAATCAAAGCAACATTTTAATATTAGGATGAAGCAGGCTTTGACATGTGCAATTATGTTACCCTGCTTAGTATACATCTCAAATTAAATGAACTTTAAAACAGCCTAAAATAGAACTGATCATGGACTGAGAAGCACTTAATTAAAGCAGTGAAATCAGATATAACAATATCTTTACTGAGGCTGGAATGAAAAAAAAAACCTGAATGGAAAAAGATTCATCAAAAACCAGCTAAAAATAAACAGATCTTTACTTTGAAGAACTTGGTCCTGTAAGGAGCTAAGTACTTTGCTGTAAGTCTCTATTTTGGCAGCTGTAATTAATTATACCTCCTTCTGCTAGTGTTACATATACTGGTATGACTTGGAGACAAAGAGCATGAGGAAAGTACTGTTACCTGAATTAAACAGATGAAGAATTAAGGCCATGAAATTCCATTTAAACCAAGCAGTGGATAGTATCCACTGTGCCCTCCGCTGCTCTCTTCATCTCCTACTTGTTGAAAAGAGAGACCTAGCAAAACAAACCATTGCTCACTTTGGGACTCTACACTTGCATTGTTTTCCTGCAGAAACCAGGGGATGGAGGGAAATAAATGGAGGAAGGGTGGCTGGGCATGCCCAGACCTTGCCTTCATGTACGGGTGGGGCATGGCTGACGCCACTGTTGTGGGATCCCACTTTTTAAACACAGACAGATAATAAGTCTTAGGTATCTGAAATTGTTGGAAGGCCTAAATGATTTGGATGGCCAAATCCTATATTCAGGAGTGATTTAACACAATTAAACTTTCTAAAAGTCCATATACTCCCAAGCCAAGGCATTTTTTGCCCAAAACACTGCTGAAAATGGAACGTAGTCCTTCAGGTGACATGCAGCACGGACCTTCGTAGGAGGTCTGTGTGTCCAAAGGAAATGTTGCGAGTTCGCTAGGTGTATGTTGGAAGGAACATCGCAGGCAGCACCCCACTGCCCAGCCTCCGTCCCCAAGCTGTTTACACCGCAGCCCTTTGCAGAAAGGCGAGTAAATCAGGAAACGCACCATGCTCATGGCTGCTTTTGCGGCTCCCTGGCAAAGACTGAGCATACAAATACCAGGCCAAGGAAAGCTCTGGTAGATGTTGGCTTTCTCCAGATGGGCCAACTGGAGAATGGGTCCATTCTCCAGACAGGCCACTCTCCAGCTTACTCACCTTGTGAAAAGATCTCCCTGCTATAATTCTACTACTTCTGCCTAATGCTTACCTCTAAGGCATCTATAATTTTCCAAGCCAGATGTTTCCTGAGGAGCATGCTGCAGGCTGAGCTGGAGATTAAGTCTACGTATTGGAGCACACAGCAAATGAGGGTTTTCTGGCTGGAGTGGTGACACGTGCAGTACTAAGTTTTCCTATTTCCTGGAGGGAAAATTACTTTTTTAATTGAAAGCAAAAGCCTAATCAGGGCTGAGAACATTAGACATGCCATGAAATGGGATAAGTTGGATGGAGAAAAGAAAAACACTAATTTAAACAAATTACTTGCTGGTTATGGGAGCAGTCTTAATTTGTCCAGTGGATAAATTCTAGGAATAAAAAGGGTCTAGGTATACCGAATAGTGAGATTGTTCAAAAAAGAAAAAAGTGAGAGACTATATTGACTTAAGTGATTAAAAACTAGTCATTTCAAATAAACATGTATATTATAGTTATTAACATGAAATAATTATTTTGACTTGGATTAGCCCACATATAAAAAGAAAGGGAAAGTTGTGCTAATTAAATCATAAATGCTGGAGGAAAGTGTTGCAAACTTAAATCCCAATATTAGCTGACTGTCTTAACTTCATTTTAGAATAGTTTAGTCAAGATATAAAATACTGAAAATAAAGGCTTTACTCGTATGGATAGTACTGTTTATTCAGTGGAATTATTTCAGCTGTTGAAGTGAAACATTTGTTCAGGTGATTGATGAACCAACAGTTAATATATTAAAGCTTTTTCAGGGCAGTAAAAAATACTTCAAAACAGAATTGTTTCAAATTAAAAATAAAAAAAATTACTTTTATATATGAGTAGTATTCTTTGAAATATTATTATATAATTTAGATTGCCACAAAAAATATTTAGGATTATAACATTGGGATTTTTGTAGCATTCATGTGGCTTTAAGTGTTCCATTGATTTTACACTGCTATCCCTGAAGGAGGAATATAGCTTGTGGAAGTGTTTCAGTCTTCTTGACTTGTGAAAATTCAGTATATCAGAAGGTGCTGTTGATTGCAAATATAGCCCAGGCTTTTTGCAACCTCAAACCAATTTTGAGTTTGAGGTGGTTTTGTTCTCACAGTAAGAATGTTAATAAGACCCTAAATGTGGTTTTATTCACACAGAAAAAATGATGACTATTTTAAGTGTGACACTTCTTAATAGAAAGCAGTTCTGCTGAAAATCTGATAGTCTTCAGTTATTAGAAAACTAAAGAAGTGGAAAGTATATATTGCTTCAGTGTAAAACTGTAACATTGTAAAAAAGCAAAACAAGTAGCAAAACATTGAATTTAAACATACTAAAGATGCAGACTGAAAAAAGTTCTCTATTTTAAGCGTGTATCTGCATCCATTTTGTACTTTTCTGCAACACTCTTTTGCAGTAATTAGTCAGAACTTCACAGCAACAGCTGTCCAGCCTTCTTGCTAAAATAGACTGCTCCTTGTGTACATCTGTACTTGTGATTCTCTTATTCATGCCAGCAATGTAGATGTAGCCTGTACAGACAGCTGAGCTTTGCTGATTCTGTCTGGTAGAGGATAATCCTTACCAAACAGGCATGATACCGAATTCCATGTTCTTACGTACACACACACAGTTACTTATATAGTCAAGCTCAAAAATCTTAAAGCTAGTTAGAGCAAAACCAGCATGTTCCATGAATTGCTTTGAAAATAAGGAAATGTTATAGTCTAGTTAGAAGCAGAAACTGATTTTTTTCTGAAGTTATTTCTATAAAAATATAAATACGATAGTGCTGTTAGGGTAGAACGTTCTCTTTAAAGGCAACTTTTCTTTCATATTGCAGATTAATTCCTTTTTTTTCATTCCTTCCTTTTGTATGCTCCCTACATCACATCTCTTTTCCATTCCCTGTATGCTGTGCACTGGCACTGTGGTGCTGTTTGTTGTAAGAAAAATTATATTTTGTAATGGCCAGTTTCTCTCTTTTTTTAAGTAGGAGTTAATTTTGTTATACAGGCTGCCCTTCTTCCTTTCATCTTTTATGTATAATGCTTTAAATAGGAATTTTCATCTGCCCAAAGAACCAGAGTCTGCATGGTCCATCTCAGGCTGCAATATTCCTAGTTCATCGAGTAAGTAGGTGCAAGCTTGGTTTGTGCCTTAATGAGAACGTTCTTAAGACTGTCCTGCGTGCTCCAGGGAGCAGTACTGGCCATTCCTTCCTCTGAAGTGCTACTTCACCACAACTTCAAACATCCTTGTGCTGAAAGAGACACTGCCTTCCAGACGAGCTGTAAACCAAAGCCCCGTATCATTAGAACTGTCTTGGCACCCTCTGTAAGAGTAAAACTTTAGCCTTGCCCATATTTTAATCTGGATGCTCCCGGTACAGGTACATAAAAGGAATTCTCCCCACATTTTTGTATTCTGGCTGTTCTCTGATACCTCATGGGTTTTTGTTTGCTATTACATTACAGCCTTGTTTCATGGCAGGACTGCTGTAGTTTAGTGCCGGTGACAAGACACCCCTATATAATCTTGAAAAAATCATTTTGAAAGGAAATGTGTTTCAGAAGTTATTAGTATTGAAGTATTGCAAAGAAATAAAACATTTACTCTTGAGCGCCCTCATTTACTCTTGAGGGCCATTAGTGACAATTTCAAGGTTCCCCACATTTGTGTCTTCCAATTTCTTTGTCTGAAATCTGAAAGATTTCAGAGGAATAGGAGGTAGCATGTAACAGGTTTGCCATAACTAGATACTAAATATTTTGTAATTTATGCAGCAAGAGCTGGGTTACTGCTTTGCAAATTGTCCTTTTATAAGGAGAAATGCTCCTGTTAGCGATGTTTTTTCTGTCGCTCCCCCAGAATGAATTATCTCCTCCTTCAAGAGCTTATTCAGAAGGGTACTGGAAAAAGAAATTAACTGGATGAGGTTTTGTTGCAGCAACTTTGGAACTGTTTTTCTGATGTGTTTAAAGTTGAGCATGTAAATAACAATGAGTTAGTTAACAATGTGAGTTTGCAATCAGTTTAAAAGCCATCTTTTGCAGTGTATTTCTATACAGATTGTAAAGTGTTCTGCTACTCAAATCAAGGACAAAATACTGTTTTTTGAAATAACATTTTATTTAGTCTACAAGTCTATGTCATATCTTGGAGAGGCTGTTGCACTGAAGGGCAGGTAATTTTAAGATTCATTTTTTATCTTACCAGCATTCAAGGGGCTAAATTCAATGTTTTATACAACCTGTCTGCAGAGCCTTCTCACCCTAAAGAAAACATTGGCATGACTCAAAATACACACAGAACAGATCTGCTTTGTTTACTAGGTGATTTTACAGTCACGTTTCAGAGCAGACTTGCACTTTAAAAATCAAATTTTGCTCCCGTTAAATAAAAACCATCAAATATCATCCATTAGTACTAGTTTATGTATTTGCTCTTCCTAAAGTTCTTTCCCATTAACTCTGAGGCTCATTAACCTAAATACCCCATCAGAAAAGAAGATGTAAATCCTGCTTTTAATCTTCTGTCCATGCTCAAAGACAGAGCTGCAGTCAGCTGGGTATCACTGCTCTTTTTAAAGCAGGTGCCTGGGCAGCGAGCAGGCAGAAAGGAGGAGGAGGTGGCCAGTAGAAGTGATCAAGGCAACTGCAGAGAAAAAGGACCTCCCTGTAAAGGGCCAGTGGGCAGGCAAGTGTTTAGGATAAGGATCACAGGCTTAGAACCACCTGCTGAGCTTCAGCAGCAGCACAGGTACTCACTACCCCTTGCTTGCTCAAACTGAAGTGATCCAGCTGTCTTTTAGTGCCACTGAGTATTATCCAGGCTAAATGCCTTTGTCCCTCATTCGCAGGTATTCCAGATGTTTTGAAGACATAGATCTGGCTAAAGAACGTGTTGAATATAGATACTTGCCTTTCAACAATGAAGCTATGCTCCAAAAACTTCTGGCTTGCATGTTCTGGACTGCTTGCTTTAATGAGTCCTAAGATAGATTTCGTCCCTTACACATGACAATTACGGCATCACACAAGTGCTTGTTCCTACAACATTTCATTTCTTCATTAAGGACTTAGAGCTTGAAGCTTTGTTGCTAACTGGCATATCTGTAGTACCTGAAGAGGAAAGACCTTTAACATAATGAAAGGATCCATTCATTAATGGTATCTGTCCATTTATTTCACACAGGGAATGCCTGTTTTTCTTCTCACCACTTCAGTGGGAAGTGTTTTAATCACTTAGAGCATTTGTAGAAAATGTAGTCACTCGGAGTGGGTACGGTTGGTGTTTTCTTTTACCTGTGGCAAAGGTTTAAAATTTGCATAATCTCATCTTAATCAAGAGCACAGAAGTTAAAACTTCACCTATGGATAGGGATGGGACCCATCTTATGACCGTTGTAAGAATTTCCTGAACAAGGAACTAATGTGAACCAGGAACCTAATTAGAGTAAAAACGATCTCTCTTTATACATCGCTTCCCTCTGTCTCAGCTTCAGCCTGGCAGTCCTGCTCAGAACCTTCTCCCATGCTGTCCCAGTATGTTGGGAACCTTCCTAAGGATTTAAAAAAATATGCAGATTTCTGCACAATCCTTGCTGCAGAGATCTAGATCACACCAGCTGTGCCATGAGTGCCGCTGACAGGACCTACCTTGGTGGCAGAAAATTCTTCTGCAGAATAAGGAGTCACGATGCTCCGAGACAGTCAGGCTGGTGTTTAAGCAGTCACCAAAGTTGATGAGGAAAGGGCGTAACAAGTGTGTTAACTGTCACTGATTCTGCATACTTTTGGGGCATCCTTTCTCAGAGCCTCTTGTGCAATCCTAGCTGGAATTCAAAACTGCTCTGATTCAGTGGGATCCCTTGGGTGGTCCTGCTGCCATTCACCCCCCCGCCCCAGTTGCTCAGGAGAAAATTCCCTTG
Source organism: Aptenodytes forsteri (assembly GCF_000699145.1). Lineage (NCBI taxonomy): Eukaryota > Metazoa > Chordata > Aves > Sphenisciformes > Spheniscidae > Aptenodytes > Aptenodytes forsteri. The sequence continues at coordinate 9,277,241 of NW_008795405.1, forward strand.
CAGTAGAGCAATCTCTTTGACTATCTGAGGTGTAACTCTGTCCATACTAGGGTAAATCAAGTGCTGGCTAGAATAAATGACTTAAAGTAGTGTTTCTTCAGCTATGGTTGGTTTTTTTTTTTAGAGCAATGCATTATATCAGCAGCACTTTCAATTGACAACAGATCATTTTTTCCATGACAGAACATGTTGCACAAGAAGGAAGTAATAGGGAGTAGCCCAAATCTAGCATGAAAATGAGCAGCTCAGAAGCATACAAAAATATCAGCTCAGTTTCTGATGTGTTTATTTGCTGCGAGAGCTGTGAGATACAACAGTCTCATACCTAGAATTGCCTCTCCAGCAGATTAAAGGGGGAGCATTGGCAAGTGTTTGCAATCCTGACAAAATCATGTCAACTCCTGACATAATGAGTAATTAAAAAAAAAAGCGTGAAACACATTTAAGTATTAGTTTGAGATATCTTAGCGTTGACAGAGAATCAGCACCTGATCAGCATAGAGAAAAATCAAAGCAAGAAATATGGGTAAGAAGAAGAGCTGCTCTGACTTCCGTAAGCACTTCCCAGCACTTGCTCCTCGTGCAGGCCAGTGGTCCGAGGTAAGCTGTCTGCAGCAAGGAGGCTGCGGGGGTCAGAAGCCAGCTTTTGCCTTGCTGTGATATTAGAAAGGTCGGGTGACTAAGCTGTGTGTTAAAATAGCTATGGAAGAAAGGAAAAAATGTAAAGGGCTATGAATTTACAGGAAAACAATAAGTATCCACAGCAGAGGAAACTTGCCTGATTGGGCTGAAACATTAAAACCACATCATTTATTTACCTTTCATCTTAAATAGCATCCTGGTTGCAAATGGAGTCTCCTTCCCCCGCCCCTCCCCGTGCTGTTTTGACTGTTATCCTATCTATTAACTGGAGCTGTGCCCAAATTATATAACTGGAAAAACTGAACCCTCATGCCTTGATTGATGCCTGCGATTTGTGAGAAGGAAGATGCTCTCAGCAAAGCAGGATGTAGAAGCCTTTATCTAATACTGGCTGCTCTAAGAGTCTCCTGTAATCAGGGATGCGGGATCTGTCGTACTGGCCCACAGTATCCAGCCCACTATTCCCCAACTGCCAGGGGATTATGGTTCTTGTCCTGAGGAAGGACTTGTTTTCTGCAAAAATATTTTCTTCCTCATTCTTCTGTTCTGTTCTGCAAGTCTTATTTTCCGTGTAATGCATAGTGGGCCCTGGGCCTCTATTCTGCTGTAATGCCAAAATCATGGAGTGCAGATAACCAGCTCTGAAGAGGTGGGTATTAAGGGGGGCAATCTCCTCCTGACTCCAGCTGAATTTCATCTTCTGACATGGAATAATGAGTATCCCTCTTTATCTGAGCTCTTGTAAATCCGAACATTTGGTCATCATTTTATCTACCCTTTAATGGTAAATTAGGCTGCAGGATATCTGTGACTTCATTGCTGCAGCGCCACTGCATAATTCAGAACTACAGACCAAGTTATAAAATGAAAATGTGTTTCTTAGCAGAACTGTTTACAAAACAGACGCTCAACTTTATTAAGAAAGGAGCTAGCTAGTAATTGGTAATTGGCCTACTAAACCCTTGAACACTGGAACTGTCCCAGGACACAGCGTTAGTGCTCAATTAGAGTGCTAGAGGACAGTTGGCAATAGCAGCATGTTCAAAGGAGTTAGGGGAAGCAGGTGACCTGGTGGACCTAGTTCAGGCTCAAGATACCATTTGCACAGGGACTTCAAAAGTTTCTACACATCATACACAAAAAGTTGTCTGCAGGAATAATTTTTTTTTCTCATTTTTCAAAGCAACATGGAGCAGCCAGATATGTAATGTCGGGGATTCTGCACGCTGCCAAGTGCACCAAGGACTCCACTTGCTGAATCTAAAAAGGCAAGTGGTTTCTGGAAAGTTTCTGGCATTGGGACAGTTGGAGACCTTTTCCCAGAATAAGGGTAGTTTCTCCCCATGCTGAAGGGAGCCCGAGGAGCGCTGTGCATCTGAGAGCCACCAGCACAGCTGGGCTGTCGTGAACCTCTGGCTCTGTGACAGGTTGTTTTGGGGTTACAAGTTGCTTGTCACCGGACAACCCACAGAGCAGGGCTGTCTCTCAGCCACATGCAAGGAAACTGGGGCTCTTTAGCAGACCACTAAGGAAGATGGCTTCTCAATTGTCAGAATCCTGTTTCTGTTTTGGGAAAAATATGTCAAAACCAAAATGTTTCTGTGAACTGCTTGGGTTTGATGCTTTGTTATTTCCCTGTGAAAAAATGTTTTGTTAGAAAATTCCTAGTTAATTCCACTACGCAGAAACAATTAGAATATAAGTAATTTTCTTTCTTTGTTCCCTTATTGGTTTTCATTTTTTAAAAGATATTCTATTTTTAAAATTAGAAACGAATCAGGCATCTGGCAACATGGGCTTTTCTTCACGTCAAGTAACTATTATGGGACTTGGTAAGAAGTCAGTTTGTTCTGCCCGGTGAAGTTCATCTGCAGTGGCCAACAGAATTTTACTTGAATCCAGAGAAAACAAACAAACTTTTTTGTTCCATAGAGGATGTCAGAAACCTCTGCCTTAACCACAGAGCCAAATTCAAATTCTCCTTGGCAAAAACCCGACAGTGCTGATGGACATGAACATAAGAAAGTGAAGTGGGCCTTCCCACCATTTCTGAGGCTTGTGCTCTTGCAGGGCTCTGACTGAGAGAACAGGTAACTCAAATCAGTGGTAACACATGGATTTAGCCCTGCAGAGAGGTGTGTAGCTCCCTTTCATGGCTTTAATGAAGCTTTGTCCATAGCAAAACAGCAGAATCCTAATGCATTTTAAGTCTGTTGTAGACTTTGCTTGGAAGAAGCATCCTGAGAGACATGCGTTACACAGACATTTCAGCTCTTCATATTTAATTGCCACTTAATTAAAATGTTAAAGTGGAATAACTTTACTGATTAATGCTCCCAGCAGCAGTAAGGCAGAAAGGCAGAAAATGTTAAGGTTACAACATTGTGTTAGCGTGCAAGAAAGGAAAGTTAAGTGGGTATGACAAACTTAAACAATATGCTTTGTGTTAGATGTAAATATAATTGGTTGTCATTACTTCATTAATTAGGAGGTGATCAAAAGACCTATAGATAGAGAGAAGCAAAAGCCTCAATTACATCACATACAACCTCTAAGTACTTAGAATAACAGCCGTTTCAAAAGAATGGGCAAAGACTTTTGAACCATATGACTACTGATTTTCTAGCAATGTACTGTCTTTAGCATTCGCCCTTTCAGAGGACATCCAAAAAAGTAAATCTATGCAAGATCCTACAAAACTAAGCAATGTATAAGAAAAAGATACTCAGCAGAGTAGATGCATAATTAAACACTGCACAGTTAGTGCTGTAAGATGGGTCAGACCCTGAAATACCATGAAATGGTTAGGTTTTGTTTTCTAAAATCATGAATTCAATTTTGGTCAAATAGAAGCAGTAGCAGTAGGGTTTTTAATTTCAGAAGTTTATTTCTAAAATGGAGAATGTAGTGTTTACAACTAGTCCATTCAGAGAAGTATATCCCTCTCAGAGCCTCTCTGGGTCCTGATTTTTGTTTCAGGACTCAGTAAAGCTGTGGGGTCTGACGACAGCAGGAGTCCAACAGACACTGCTATGAATGGTTTCATTTGGATGCTTTTTCCACTTTGTATAAAATCACTTTCAACAACCACAGACTTTGCACCTGATCTTCCCCCCCCCCTTCTTTCCTTATTGTCTACTTGTTCATTCGTTCCTGACCATTACCTTGTCCCTGATGACAACACAGGCGTGACTGAGGCTTTCAGGCTGCATTGGACTGGATCTTGTCTTTTCTGAGGAGTGCTCTTCTAGGACAGAACTCTGGAGAAGCCCCCGGGGGCCTTTACCTGAGCCAGCTGTCTGGTGTGATAAACTAAGGGGCTGACCGGAGCGGTTTTTCCAGGAGCAGACTCCTCTGAAGAATCTCATTTTCCTAGGGCAGGGATGAAAGATGAACCCTTAACAGCATTCGTAAGTGGTGACAATCAGTGTCAGGACTTTGCTATACTGGTAAAATAAAAAAGTAGATCTGACACGGTCGTTATCTTCCCTGGCAGCTCTATGTCCACGCTCCATTTCTCCTCCTGTTACAGTTGGTGCCATGGCCCAGGTTCCCTAAGAAGGGACAGAAAAGGCTCTGTTCCAGCCTTGTGTTCAAGTTGGTGGTTTAGATACTGCTCCGGGGAATGAGACCAATGCTTCAAACCTCCCTGTGGCCAAGTAGGACTTAGAGTTGAAGCTTCTGACTTCCTAGATGATTGGTTATTTCAGACATTGCCCACTATATGCAATAAAATTAGGCATCACCACTAGTGATTTTGAACAGAATTCATAATTGCCGGTGCCTAGTAAAGTCAACAAATGTAAGTCAAGAGATGCAAAGGGGAGAGAGTCTGAATAGCACTCTTGAATTTCTGTGTTGAAAACGTGCCTAAAATAGATGGTGCTGTACACAGTGTCTGAAATACAATCCAGATTTATGCAGATGCTTAATCTTACACATGCTCAGTAATCACCCTGAAGTAATGGAACTACTTACTTTCTTATTCTAGGCAAGTAATACGTATAAACGGGTCTCTGCAGAAATGAGTTTTAAATTTTCCTTCTGCAATTACACATAAAACATAATTAATGTAGTTGAAATTTCTTTTTTGCTTTTTTCCTCCATTTATTTCTTCACAGAACAGTGAAGTATAGCTAGTCTTCTTCATATTGGCATTTCTTACAGAAAGGTGAAACAGAAGAGCAAGTGAAGTCTTCTGTAAAACCACAAACAATCTCAGAAGGATGAAAAGGTAGCTATTTTTTAGATTGATTAGATTTCAAGTTTTTAGTACCCATTTAACTTTACATTTAAAATTTTCTTGTTAAAGTATTATGACAAAAATATGTAGGCTTGAAGCTCTGATGTGTGAAGTAAAAGAATAAACCCAATACTTGCTGCTGAATAAATCCTCCTGCTGTTGATCTGAGGACTGCAGAATCTGCCAAAACTTCTCATAGCAGCACCATGGGAACCTCTGGAAACATCAAAGGGTTCAGTGATTACTGTCAAAACATGCACAAATTAGCAATAAAAAACAACAACCCTGCAGCATTTTAGAGATTATTATCTCCTTTGAACCTTTCTGGACTGTAATTGATACCAATTTAGTTTCACTAAATTAAGAGCATTTTGTTGGAAAAACAGTCATTGTCCCCTTTGACATAACATAATGAACCATGGCAATAACAGTTTCATGGTCATTAGTCGACTGTATGCATGAAGTGTGAAGCCTAAACTGCTGGCTTTCTGCCCTTAAATCACCAGGTCTTGGCACAAGATGCCGCAGTGCCAAGGTCTGCCTTGACGCGCCGCCAGGAGCCTGATTGCCAGGGCCATCGTGCCTACGAACTGTGCTAATCTGCAAGTGCAGGCCTGTGATACTAGCTTAGACTTGGGTAGAAATTACTTTTTTCAGTGCATCAGAACTTAGAAATGAAGATTTCTAATCTTACAGAATGCTTCCTTGCGGAAGTTACAGAGAAGGGCTGCCCAGGCTATTGGGACACTTCTGTGTGAATGTGTATTTGACACACGCCACGCCTCGGAAGACCTGCATTCATTTACACACCTACACACAAACAAGTGAAGCAATAAGTAGAAATGAACCAAACCCACAAAGTTTTCCTCAAATTTATCAGTGTTTGATATGGGATTTTCCTGTTTTCAGAAAGCATGTTTTCACGTAGAAACCATATATATCATTTAGCTGACTTCTGTGTTTGGTAGGCAATTGAAATGCGGCAGTAATACTCCTGTATTGAACACCAACATGTGTGTATCTGATCAGTCATAGGGAGGCCAGTGATGACTGTGAAGTCCACGTAGAGGAACTGAGTTTAGGGGTGGTTTTAGAGATGGTTCTAGCTGTACCTGGTGCACTTACACGTCTGGTAATAAACTCAGGAAACAAAGCTGAGGTTATAACTCAGGTTTCAACTGAACCGTGAGTGTGTAACATCCCAACTGGCCTAGATGTTTGTGAGGATGTATTGAAACTTAATTAAAATGGTATCAATTCTATCTGATTTTTTTAAATTTTAATTTTTTACTTGAACTCAGTTTCCTTTAATTTGTTCCTTTTATTCCCTCAGCCAACCCACTCTACAGGAACCATTAAGTGTCTTCTGATCCCCTTAATTTCACAAAAGTCAGCACATGCTATGGCTTATCAAGAGCTACATTGCTAAATGCTGGGCATTGTGCATATGCTGATCGCTGTCAAACAAAATATATAGAAATTTTTTCAGACTGCTCTTGTTTTAGAATAACATGAATTAGCATCTCTGTCTGTTACCCAAACTCTTATTGTCAGAAAATCTGTAGGATCATAATTATCGTGGAGACTTCTAGCCCTGTTTCAGATTTGACAGAGACTGATCAACAGCTCCAAAAATTACTCAAGCAGAAAATGACTGACAGATAATCAAGAGAGATGGGCAGGTGGACACACAAGCTCCATTTTATTGCAGAGCCCAACTAAAACTATATATATGCTTATTTTTTCCGTTGCTATCACTACTGGACTTTCCTATGCCAAGCTTTTCTTTAGATTTCTGAAAGCTTTGAGCTTCACAACATATCTGTGGGTGTAATGGCTTTGTTGTTAGTTCCTGGCTAGGCATGGTAAGAATGTTTTTGCATTTACCTGTTTTATGTGTACTTACATAGGTTCAACAGAGGTATAGAGGGCTTCTCATAGCAGAATTAGGCAGGGAACCCATGAGTTCTAGATCTTTACAAAGTAACATCATCTTTGCCTAAAAATGTTTTTGCTTTGTAAATAATCTCTAAATAAACTAGAATGGATGAGCAGGAGGGATATAGACTGTGGACGTTCACAGACACTTGGATTAAAACTTGAGCAACTGCTAAGCAGCAAATTAAAATGAGTAAGACAAAACTGAAATCTTTTATGAAAATGAGTAGGGCAAAACTTCACTTTCATCTTTCAGACACTATCATTGGACATCATTATTGTTACCTCCACCATTTTTTCTGCTGAAAAATTCCATTTCTCCTCATTGCTATGGGACTATGAAAAAACTTGCTGGATAAAAATGGAACAGCCGTGTTTTTCCCCCCATAAAATCCAGTGAATCATCTTTGATTCTTACACATTGCTCGTGATCATATTTAATGAAAATCAGGAGCATGATGGATCTTCCTCAGCAGCCATAAGAAAAGAGTTACTGGAGAAAGCAGCCTTTCAGTCAGTTGAGGAAAATTCTGTGTGGGAGATTTTCACTCTTCCATCCCCCAGTATAATCCTGGGGCTCGTAAATTATCAGAGTTCTCAGTACCCAGTAGGGAAAATCCAGGACAAATAATCAGCCTTGAAATATAAAGAATGTAAACCATTCACTGATTCACCCAGGTATTTATAACTTTAAAAATATGGAACCATTGTTTAGAACCAACATATAGTGCCAGCTAGAAAGGATAGTATTGCAGGCATAGGCAAGAAAGCCTGCTGTCCTGATAATGTTTGTTAGTTGCTAGGAAAATATCACTGCTAATGCAGTCCTGTACCCATGGCAATACGAGTTTGTGAAGCTGAGTTTGCAGCTCTCAGGTTCTTCTGGTTTCCATATTGAAATGCAAATCATCCTAAGACTTCTGTCCTCACTTCAGGAGCCATATAGCAATGAAATTAGTAGCTCTGCCATTAGGAAAAAACTGGTGATTGCACATTTTACAATGCTGATGTTCTTGCTTAGCACATTGGGATATGAAACTTGCTGTTAATGGTGATTTTAGTACCTCACTGATAGAGGCAGTGCCACTGATCATTGCAGGGAACTGAATGTGCTTTGAGCCACAGGTCTACTGTCTGAGATTAGAGCCTGGTGGTAATTATCTCAATCCAGAAAGTCCTGAATTTGGAAACTCAGCAACACTTTTATTTCTTGGTAGTCAATTCATAATAGGGAAGGAAGAAAGGAAAAGGAAATGATATCACAGTTTCTCACCTACACAAGTTTGGATTACGTATTTTTTCTTTCTTCCAAACTCTCTATTACTGGATATATTCCTTGAGAAGTGGTGCTTTGTTCTTAAAATAAATGTGTGATCTGGAAGGAAAGAAATCCATTCTTTAAGGAATGAATAATTTCATGTTTTCATGATGATGCATCCAGTTGTGTTAGTTGTAGCGATTTGTATTTAATCCTGGAATATCGTAAGATTGGCTCAGTGCTTTGGAATGGGAAATGTGCCAAAAAATCAGCAAGCTATGCTTGCCAGGTAGTGCTCAAAGGTATGACTTGACTGAGATCTTTATGATACTGCAAACAGTGTCATCCTTCAAAGGTGCCTCCCTTGAGAAGGTATTTTAAGTAGAAAATTAGAATAAGATTGTCCTTTTGGACTATATGGACTTACTTGGTTATCTCAGTGCAAAAGACTAGGCCCTGGAATTAGTTTTCACACTTGGACAGCTGTGGCAGCCAAGGTGTTGCTGTCAATTTGTTACAGATGGTCTTGAACATTAAAATTGAAGTGGACTAGCTATGATCTGAATTTCAGATACCTCAGAGTTCCCATTTATATGAAGTCAGGGATGATTCGTGAGGTACTGAAAGTTAGTGTTCAGTTAGCTCTGAAGTGATGTTTTCCTGCAGATCTTGCTGTCTTTCAGAATTTGATCTTGTACTATGGTGATATTGGGGGCTTCCCCTTCTTAGAGCGTAAGGGATCCGTGCCTCGGCAGATGGGAAGATGGGAAGGTGGGAATATGATTAGGACTGCAGGATTTCCCCACGCTTTTAAATGATCTTTACATCCTACCTCCACAGCAACCATGCATGAATAAAAGAAACACTGGCTTAATGTCTCAGCATGAGGAGAAGCATTTGTTGCCTTTTGGCCTTACATAAGCACTGCTCATCTTTCCTTGCAGGAATAATTCAAAATAGAAACAGAAAGAGAGGCAGGCTGACTTCACTGGAAGAATGTCTTGTATGCCTAAAGATTTCTTTGCAAAGAACCGAGGCCCGTGTATACCTGCATCACATAGGAAAGTTGTGCTAGTGCCACTCAAAATGAAGATTTTCTGACACCTTTTTCTTCCTATATGTCAGCTGAACAGCACGGTTAAATCCTGCAAGAGAAACTTGTACTCACTGTCACAGATACCACACTACACCGTACTTTGCATCACTACCTCATTTAAAGCTTGCCAGATTATGCCCTCGTTAAGAAGAGTATATGTATTTGGTATTATTTCAATAGGAAATTGTTGCTAACTATATTGCATAAAAAGGAGAGCCTGTCATATGGTTCTAGCTCAGGAATTGCTGTCTTTGCTACTATATAATGTCAGCTGGCCATACCATAGAGATGTTGCATGTTGCACTATACAATCTGTCCCTACCTATGTGAGCAGGAGAAGGAAAGAAAATTTAGTTTGTTCCATGCAATAATATCATTGAAAAGGGCTAAGTTTAGCTCATATTTTGTGGGCTGACATGCAGCTGAATAAATCTGAGTTTATTAGCAAAACAATCCTTCAATTACAAATTATGACAGAGCCAAAATATTCAGTAATTATATCCTGTTAATACCGCTGAAACAAAATTTTCAATGCAAAATTTGGCTAGCATGGGATCCCAAAGGGTTAAATAAACTAAGGATAAGAAAGTACAAAGTCCACTGTCAGTGGGAGGCAAAGATGAGTATGCAAAAGAAGATGCCACAGAAATTTAAGCAGACATAACAGGGTGTTTTGCTAGAAGTTAAAAACAGGAACCATTCTCAGATTGCTTGGTTTGTTGTGTTTTTTTCCCCCATATCTCTGCTAAAAATGAAGACAGTGGTTGTCTTTATGGTCTTGATATGGCCCACCATCACCACAGTGCTGTAGTGGCCACCTGAACTGGGGGAGTTGTGTTAGTCCCCCAGAGGAGACAGGACAGCTGTGGCTGAACTGCACACCGGGCAGTGATTCCCGCTCGCGGGTCCAGGTCCAGCTCCGCACTGGGGCAAGACCTGAGCACACCTGAGATGTTACTCCAAACGGTCAGAGATTGTCAGAGAATGTATTTTATGAATCAGCCAAGTACAAAATGCAAATACAAAGAAAAAATGCTTACATGCTTTTAAGGTATAATATATGTGTATATATATTATAAGAGATACATAAGAGAGAGATATATGTATACACATATATGTGTATATAGTGTTTATGAAGTATTTGTGAGGGTGAACACATTGGTGTTATACACACATTCTTCATGTTGTTTTGCAACATGCATAAATGCTGTTGATTTGAGCCTCTAGGCCTTTACTGCAATAGGAATAATGAGGGATGCAGGCTTTTTAGGAAGGACAGGCAAGGGAGACGAGGGGGTGTCGCCCTCTATGTCAATGACCAGCTGGAGTGCAGGGAGCTCTGCCTGGGATGGATGAGGAGCCGACCGAGAGCTTATGGGTCAGGATTAAAGGGAAGGCAGGGACAGGTGACATTAGGGTGGGGGTCTGCTACAGGCCACCTGACCAGGAAGACCGAGCGGATGAGGCCCTCTATAGACAGATAGGAACAGCCTCACGCTCACAAGCCCTGGTCCTCATGGGGGGACTTCAACCACCCCGACATCTGTTGGAGGGACAACACGGCAGGGCATAAGCAATCGGGGAGGTTCCTGGAATGCGTCGATGAGAACTTCCTTCTCCAAGTGGTAGAGGAGCCAACGAGGAGAGGTGCTATGCTGGACCTTGTTCTCACCAACAAGGAAGGGCTGGTGGGGAATGTGAAGCTCAAGGGCAGCCTGGGCTGCAGTGACCACGAAATGATGGGAGTTCAAGATCCTGAGGGCACCGAGGAGGGCGCACAGCAAGCTCACTACCCTGGGCTTCAGGAGAGCAGACTTTGGCCTCTTCAGGGATCTGCTTGGTAGAGTGCTATGGGACAAAGCCCTGGAGGGAAGAGGGGCCCAAGAAAGCTGGCTAATATTCAAGGATCACCTCCTCCAAGCTCAGGAGTGATGCATCCCAACAAAGAGGAAGGCAGGCAAAAACGCCAGGAGGCCTGCATGGATGAACAAGGAGCTCCTGGACAAACTCAGACACAAAAAGGAAGCCTATAGAGGGTGGAAGCAAGGACAGGTAGCCTGGGAGGAATACAGAGAAATTGTCCGAGCAGCCAGGGATCAGGTTGGGAAAGCTAAAGCCCTGACAGAATTAAATCTGGCCAGGGACATCAAGGGCAACAAGAAAAGATTCTGTAGGTATGTCAAGGATAAAAGGAAGACGAGGGAAAATGTGGGCCTTCTCCGATAAGAAATGGGAGACCTGGTTACCCGGGATACGGAGAAGGCAGAGGTACTTTTATCCACTGAAAATGAGCAGGTAGCATTTTAGAAGAACACCAGGAAACTACAGGAAGAATATTTTGCGATTGCTTTCCTGGAAGAGGAAGGATGGGGTTTGACTTAACAAATTGGCAGGGAACAGCGGGGCGTAGTTTGCAGAAGAAATCATTAGCTAGTTAAGAGACATACAGTAAGCAGCTTAGGTAAATACACACTGGGAGTTATAAAGAAAGAAAATACCAAAATATTAGTAACAGCGCCAAAGACAAATGTGAAGTGGACCAGTGACTGCTGTAGTGACAGACAGGCAGCTGGGGAGTTACTGTTATCCGAGCATTGAAATGCAGCAAGCAGTTACAGATCAGACGGTAACTTCACTAAAAAGGGAGATATCAGAAACAATTATGCAATATCTTGACAAGTTAAGCTGTGACAAATACAAGTGGACTTTAATTGTCCGACTTCTATTTATGAAAATGTTCTTAATTAAATTATGATAATTTTATAAAATAAATCATTAAGCACCTAGTTCAGGAGATGTTATATACTATGCTATACTATGCCATGCTATGCTATACTATATACTCTTTCATAGTATATAACCTGTATATAAGACTATATACTCATATGTATTTGATAATTTTGCCAGATATGGATTATTTAATTTTGAAAAAAACCCTCAAATTTTATTGTCCATATGGAATAAAAAGAAACAGATTAAGTAAAATGTACATCCTCCAATTAACAACCAAAATATTAAAAAAATGAGCCATTTAAATAAAAAACCCCAAATTTTCAGGAACTTTTAAAAATTGATTGAAAAGATATCTGGAATAAATTGGAGCATGTTCATGGATTCACATGGCTTGGTTACAGCTATTGAAAAGTTACAGCTGTTTATTACTGATATTAGATTTTTTTGGAGGAAAATGTTCCATTGAAATAATTAGAAAATATCCTTTTAAAAAATAAGTTTCTTCTATTTTAAAAAAATTACTGGGGTTTTTTTATGAACAATGAATCTCAGGTAGGAAGAAGAAAGAACAGGTCTGAGAATCAGACAGTGAGATGGGCATGCTACGTGACAATTCATCTAGTTACCCATTTTTTGTTTTTTTCGTTTGCTTTCTGTGAATAATTGTATTTTGCTTCTCTGAACTTTTTTTGCCCCCTGGAAATTCCTGCCTGATCACACTTCAGTATTTTTAATTTTAGATAATTCCAATTTTAGACCATTTCAAGAAAAAACAGGTTTACTGAGGTGTATTGCCAGTTCCTAGTCCACTGTAATTACAAAGTCAGGGGAAAGGACAGCCTGAAGTTTGCATCCCTGCATCTACAGGGACTACAGTTACAGCCAGAATCTTTCCTCTGTGAACTGGATGTTTTCTTTCTTCCTCTCTGTTTATAATATGGGATACAGAACAGCAGAAATACATTTCAGGCTAAATATATATATATATATATGCTGATATACTGATAGTAAATGGAAAAGAAAGAAAATCATTTTCTTTCCTATAAGCTGAGAAAACTTGAGTGGGAAGGAAATGAGGGGCAAAAACATGAGAGCTGGTGTATGAGGGATGGCCTGTGTGAATTAATTTCTTTCCATGACAAGGTAATGGGCCTTTTCAGTGGGAAAACTGAGATGCCAGAGGTCATCATTTTAAGATAAATTTTGATACTGTCTCACATGGCTGTTCATGCACATCCTGCATAAACACGGTCTAGATTAAATTACTGTAAAGTGGGTATAAACTGGTTGCAAAACTCTTGTTCAGGCAGAAGTCATCACTGTGAGTGTGTGCACATGTATCAGGTGGTGCTCCTAAGGCAGGGTAATCTGGTCGCAGTGCAGTATTTTTGCTGGAAGTCTTTCTATGAGGAAGGAGAGAATTAACTTACTGAACTCAGAGCTGGTGGTGGGAGGGGTGCAAGCCTTTCGAATGGCAGGATGAGAACTCAAATTGGAGGAAAGACCTGCAAGAATGGGGTGAAATCTAATACATGGAAATGCAAAATCCTGCACTGGAGAATGACCAAGTATGCAAGTACAGAAGCTAGACGACAGGTCGGATAGAAATTCTTCAATAACAGCACCTGGGTGTTACAGAGGATCACGAACTGAACATGAGGAGATGGTCTCCCTCTGTGGTGTATAAGCAAGAATATTGCTTGTAAGGCGTGCAAAGCAACCGCTGCCGTCTGTTTGGACCCTGTTTGCAGTTACGGGAGTACTCCTCAGTTCTGGGCACTGCACCTCGAGAAAGAAATGGAACTAAGTTGGAGAGAGTCCAGAGGAGATGACTGAGAATGATCAAAGCCTTAAAACGTTGTCTGTTAGCAAAAACAAGATTTAAGACGGTGCTGAAGAAAGAAAGGGAAAGGAAAAAGGGGTAAGAGTCTTCCACTACCTAAAAGGAACCCGCAAAGGCAGAGGGAGCAGTCTGCTCTCTGTCCGGTGAGCAGGGCGAGATGTGTTAGGGGGACTGAGAAAGATTCAGGCTAGACGTTAGCAGAAATGTATTTCAGTGCCTTTTGGATCTTACTAAGCAACTAGACAACCTTACTTAGCCTTGCTCTGGGTGGAGTAATAGATGAGATGACCTTTTGGGTCCTTCCAGTCCTATTTTCTCTTCTTCAGTGGGTCTGTGATTTTGCTTGTGCCTCAAAGCATTGAAATTTATATATCCTTTACATTTTTTACCAACATTTTCATAAGAGGATTTTTTTTTCAGTAAAAATACAGTTCTTGGACTCTTGCTAACCTCATGTTACCATAAAGCAGTGAGTCCTCCAGCAGTGTTACTAGTGTGACTGTTATTTATTTTAATGATACTGTTCTGTGATGTATCATTGCTATTATTGCTGATTAGGTTTATTCATATTTAAATTGCAGTAGTGTATAGAGTTCTCATACCCACTTCTGGGTTGCTTTGTGCAAGTGCATGGTAAAATGCAACCCCCGTCTCTGGTGATACATATAATGTGAAAATATTTTCTTTTCTTCATCAGTATTTGTATTTAAACAAAACCCCTCTTGTTCTTGGGTTAGAATACACAAGCAAGAATGCTTCACTTTCTTTACACCATTAAGTACCTTTTTTTATTTTTGTCATAGTATATCTTCCCTTCATAGTTAACAGCCAGAGCTTTTTCAATCTCTCTTCATTCAGCAGTTTTCCTGTGCTTTTCATCATTATTTTTATTATCCCGAATCCTCTTTCTCCTACACTGAGAGAAGCCCACAGCTGACGATAGTAACCACGATGAGATGACACCAGTGATGTGACTAGGGCTTTGCAGTGCTGCACACTCTGACCCCCCCCAACTCCAGCAATTTACATAAGTCCCTAACTTTAATTCTATATATAGTACCTTAGCCTGTACCGTATTTTAGATTAATCTTATCTCCTATTCTTTATGTTCTAGCATTTGTTAGCTATTTTGATTGTTACTTAGCTCTATGTCTTTTTAATGATAAAATAGTTTGGTGCGGCAAATCAGCATCTCTTTATTGTGGAAGGCTGTGTCCTCTCTCGCCATTCTTCCCAGAGGCATGTATTTGACTAGTTTAGACAGGTTCATATTAGACTAATTTAGTTCATTAACCATTCTTTTCTTATTTTATTTTATGCCTGTCCTTCCGTATATATTTTCCTATTTTTTTCCACAGTCTGATGATGTTTTCTGTTTCTTTGGGGGGATTCTTTACTGAACTACTCCCTTGGCAAAATTCAAGGCCCAGTTGTGGCCTCCCTGTCTGAGGATGAAATCAGGAGGAGAGCCAGTGCATGCACAGAGTTTCAGACAGGATCAGATCCAGATGCTGTGTTGAAGCTGTCATGAAAGCCTCAGAGCTGCGACCGACGTGCGAGGACATGGGCTGGCAATGTTTTTCCACAAGGGAAAAGCCAGAGGTGGATGTAGAAGTGATTTGTATATGAAAAAGGGGTTTAAGTATCCCTGGGATTGTTTGTTCTTACAGAATTGGGAGGATAACAGCATGAGGACTTACGGCACTGCTAAATCCTGCTTTAAATAACAGGAATGCTTTCACACTTGCCATAGTAACAGCAAAATTGCCTGTGGTAAAATTAACTTAGCCTCTGTATACTTTGTGTTATTGCCATTTTAGCACTTGGTATGCCTTTTAACTTTGCCTGTGGCCAGGATATATAATGAAGTCAGAAAGGCTACAGTCTATGAAAGCAGCCCTTGATAGTGGTTGTAGCACATACATGTGAATGGTGGTTTAAAATTGATGCTTGGAAATAAAGTTTTAATTCAGAGCCTGTCTTCATCAGAGAAAACCTGAAAAAATGCCATTTAATCTAAAACACAGGCCACCTTGAGGGATAAATTTACTGCTAACTGTGCATTTTATCACTGAGGCTGTATTTGGATTTTGGAGAGTCACCACAAGCTTTAACAGGGACCTACATGCAGACTTTTCTCCTAAGTGCTTGTTAGAGCTGCCCTGAGTTAACTCTGCTAATAGATCATTGTTCAGAATGTGAACATCAGTGGAAATTGAGTTTTAGAGCAAATGACGGTATTAGGCTGCAGACAGCATGAGTTTCCTAATAAATATATTCATGCGATTGTTGTCGATATGAATATATCACACATTTCAGTAATTTTGAAAGAACTGTGAGGAACTAAGTGACTTTTACAGACTTTTTAAAATAAAGCCTCCCTTTTCTAAGAAAGTATTCCAGCAAGTATTTTCTTTAAAAAACAACCCAACAGTTCCCTTCCCTTTCTGAGTCACGAACGCTAAAAGCAGTAATAGCATATATGATGATAAATGCTTTAGTGGCAAGGAAAATAAAATTGTTTTTTGCAAGTCAGGTTATGTATTTCCATTGTACTTCTAGAAGCCAGAAAACTCAGTCATTGCTTAGTCAATTCATGGAGTTTCTGGAGGCGACGAGGAACTAGAGGAAAGATACCCTTCTCCTTGCTCTGCAGATGCCTGCAGTCGGGAGCTCTCCATAGAGCACCTCTTACCCTCTGTTATTTTGGTAGCAGGGTAGTGTCAGCTCTCGTACTGCCTCCCTAGCACTGAGCCTCTGTAGCAAACCCTCAAGTTGATGCCTCTTGAAGTCTCCTAGAAACCCATTTGCATTATCGGTGGGCTGCACAGGTTTTGGCAGCGGAGCAAAGGGGTTGTCTGCCCCCATCGTTGTCCACGGCCAGGCAGAGGAGAGGCAGACAGTGCCGGAGGGTGGGCACTGAGCTGGGGCAGCTCCTCACCTGAACCAGTCCCTCCGCGCCTGGCCCAAGTGGAGGAGGCTTTTGGGGCCCCAAAGTGCTTACTCACAACTTCATCTGGGTAAATACACATAGCTTTTTGGACCTTTTCGATTAATAATTTTTTTTCTATTTTGAGCAAAATCTTTACAGAATAAAGGGAGTCTAGGGGAGAGCCACACAAATTTCCGGAGGGTCAAGGTGTGGATAGATGAGAGAGGATTAAAAATGGTGAATATTAGTTGCATGGCAAGAGGGAGTTAAGTAACAGTCTGTAAATATTTGTCGTGGTTTAACCTCAGTCAGCAACTGAGCACCCCCCAGCCGCTCGCTCACTCCCCCCACCCAG
>NW_008795405.1:9294751-9342825 GCF_000699145.1 Aptenodytes forsteri
GCCCCCTCCCAGCTTCTTGTGCACCTCCAGCCTTCTCAGTCGGTAGAGCATGGAAAACTAAAAAGCCCTTGGCTAGTGTAAGCATTACCTAGCAACAACTAAAACATCAGTGCGTTATCAACTTTGTTCTCATCCTAAATCCAAAGCACAGCACTGTACCAGCTACTAGGAAGGAAGTTAACTCTATCCCTGCCGAAACCAGGACAATATTTGATAGTACAGGATAATCTGGTGACAATCTATAAATATTTGAAAATGTAAACATATGGGAGGGGTTGATTTACTTAGCATGAAAAAGAGTATGATTAATAGTAAAAATAGTAAAATTAAGCAAGAAAAAGTTTAAGATTAATATCATGGAAAAAAAATTGGAAATTTTATTAACCGTTAGCTGTCAGATTGTGGTTTTGAATCAGCAGTGATCTAGAAGATGCTTGCTGTTAAATGTTCTAGCTACTTTGATCTGTTAAGTTGTGTTCAAGGCAATTAAAAGTCTTGTGAATCTTTTCTTGTTATTTCCTTCCAAGTTTGCAATTGTGCCAAGCTGGGCACGGGGATGTACTATGATTACAAATGCTGAGAGACCTGACGTGCTCAGTCACAAGTAGAAGAGGCATCTATGAAACCTGTCTTCTAGTAAGATGTGGTTCTTGCACAGGAAAAGATTTTTGAATATATTGTGAGTCAATGAGGAATATTTTATTAGCAGTTATGCAGATCCTACTACATGATATATTTTAGCCAATTTAATAACTTCAGTGGGTTAGAAGTCTTGATTTAACAAGGATCCCACTTTAAATTCTGGAATACCATGTAACTTTATTTTAATGGAAAAGTTATGCCCAACAAGTAGCTTTCAGAACACTAAATGTTTCAGATTTTTTCTACATGACATAAAAGTAATGTAGCTGAAATATTATGTAGCTTATTACTCAACTAGGCTATTAAAATTATTTGGGGGTTTTGATGGTTTTTTCCCCCAAGTTTTTGTTATCCCTATCAGATAATATTTATTTTGTTTGCTAGATACTGAGTCATTTGTGCAAAGTTTTACATCTGTTGTTTACAGCACATTTATATGTCACTGAATTTGCTGTCTTGGTGTCTGACTCATCATTGTGTTTCCCCAGTGTAAACAGTTTTTTTTGTAATGGAGTTACAAAGGCATAAGAAAGGAGTAACATAGCACTAGACCAAACTCTTCGGCAAGTGTAAAATTTTCCTATGTGGATATTTGTGCATCACTAATGAGAATATACACAAATAGAGACAATTTTTCAGAGGTTTTTTCTAATAAGCTGTGTAAATAGTTATGTTTTGGGGTCTAAACTGCTCTCTAACTTACATAGAAGGAAACTTTCTGTGGCCAATTTGTCTTATAGTCAATCGGCAAGGAGCCCTTCCCTTTCTGAAGACTAGTTATCTGGTTATTTTAAGAGGCGGGATACACTATGTTGGGAATGCAGACACCATAATGCCATATCTCTATTGCTTGGGAAGCACAAGAGTAGTGAAGCAAATGCAATTTTAAAAACATGCTCTCGCCTTTATTTAATGCCATTTACAATCTCTTCCAGTTTGTGACCCAGTGCAGGGCTCCCATGCTAAGTATATTGCCTTGTACTGTGTAACAGGCAGAATATTTGAACATCAATGCCTGGGTCTCTTTTAAAACCACAGAGGTAATTAGGTGATGCTGACACGGGGAACAGCACACAAGGGTGAGGGCAGCCACTGAAACCGGCCTCCAAACCTGGTCAGGCGGAAGTCTTAACTGTGTTGCAGGGTTAACGTGCTGCCTCGTCAAGGAGGCTGGAAATGCGGGAATATCACAGTGTATGGACTGGAAAGATGCAAGGCCGTTGCTGTTCATGGCCTTTTGCAGTTCATCCTTTCTGCCACAGCAACAGTGTACTGAAGCTTTAGCAATGGAAGTGGTACCTGGAGTCAAATGTAGAATAACTTGTCCATGGGAAGTCAGTTAGAGGTCAGCTGTGCACTACCATGAGATGCCTTAAGCCAATGTGATTAATCTCTTAGATGATATGAGTTGCAGAGTCTTTTTGTTGCATTTAGTACTTTAATATGTTTTCCTGATAAGCATTCACTATATACTCATGGAACAGCTGCTTAGTCAAGGAATTAGTGCTGTAAGTTGCTTAAAGAAATGGGAGTCAAAAACTTTTAGCATTTATTTGAGGTTCTGCCATTAGTTGCTAGACAGGCTTTGCCTCTCCTGTGCCTCAGTTTAAACATCTGCCAAATTAGGCAAAAATGCTTAATTATCTAATACAACTGCAGCACGATTCAGTTTAATCACACACGTAATGGAATGTAATATTCAAGTTTATGAGTTATGAAAAGTACAAATAAATACCAGTTTTAAAGCCTTTGTTAATCATCATTTTCATTAGCTGCTTCGGTTTTCAAGGTGATGCTTTGCCATTGACAAGCTGAGATTTTACTCCAAGTGCAGAGGGTTTTTGTACTTTTAACCCGATGGAACAGTTTCTTTGCTTACCCCATTCAGCTTTATAGTTATAGAGAAACGTTTGCCTATGGCCTCACCTGGTTTGAGAGCAAGTAATGTCAGGGCACTGATGGTCATTTGTTATGACAGACTCTCTTTAATATCCTGCTTCATTGCTTGGGGTTTTCACTTTATCTATTTTTTTAAATAGGACACCTGAGATGTATTAGTAAACTCTTCTCCAGGTTTCTGTCTCTCCGTCAAGTCTATGCTTTGTCTTTCTTGCGTCAAACTACATTCAAAGAATAGGGAAATGGCAAGAGGAGAGCAGGCTCCTCCTTTGGTGGAGGAGATATGCATGTTCTTAAAAGGAGGTGGAAACCCGTGTGACCGGGTTAGTTCCTGAGTATCTGACGGTTTTACTGGGTAAAGAGCACTAGCATGCAGCACGCTTTTCAGTGAAGGCAAATGGGATATGCCGTGCATTTTGCAACAAACATTGCAGCTGGTATTTGCAGCATGGAAATACTCCTCAGCCGTTCTGGGGGTTAGCATGGTCAGCAACTCGGCGTGCAGCCTGCATGGGCTTCTGCAGCTAAAAGAGCCAGGGCTTAGTTTTACCTGTTTCAGTAAGGAGATAGTGAGAGGTAGGGAGGTTGCAGCTCCACTCCAACTGCACAGTGTTGAGTGCCAGTGAACCTTGCTCTCCAAGGGAGAAGATAAAGTTTTGGGAAAGAGTCATGGGAACAGTAGAGCATCACGAAACTTGTTTTCTAAGGAAAGTCTTGAGTTCATTCTAATTTATGAAAAAGGAGCGTATATGATGCTTTTGTGACTGGATGAGGAACAGAAAAGTGATTTTAAAGACAGCAAATCTAGCAGATTGGTTTGTATGGTTTGGCCAGCTCAGGCTTTCGATGGTTTGTTTTAGCTATTGGATTTAAGGCAGAATTTGTCTATCAGCATTTACAGTTAGGGATTCTTTCATTCAGAATTTATGAAGAAGGGTTTTTTTGCCTGCTGAAGGTTGCATTACCTTCCCATGTCAAGAAGAATTGCCAGCAAGAATATTGATATAACTGAAAGTAAACAACTATATATTATTTTTCTTAATCAAAATAATTTTATTGCTTTAAACATAACCTTCTACCTTACATAATACGTTCCCTTTCAGATTTGAACAGTTTTTCCTTTCCCACCATAGGATAAACTAAGCAAATGTGTAAGTTTTTGAAAGCAGTGACGATATTTTCAGTCATTCACCTTTTGGTGAGAAACTCAAGGGGAAGTCTGTGTGTTTGAAACTCAGCTGCACTGCACACATTGCACACTCACTCACTATCTGATGGCACTGCATGTGTGATCAACAACTGTTTTTCTTTTTAAAAGAGTTGAAGTTCCTGTTTCCTGTCACTGCTTCACTTTTTTCAAGGCATAAGCCCCACACCATCTGTGCACATTTTATTGCAAGGCTCTGATTTCTATCTGTCAAGCTAAAAGGAAGCATCTTTTCACAGCAGTTCAATATTGCTCATTGACATTCAGTGGGATTCATCCTGGAAGGCAGGAAAAAGCTTTGTCAGAAAAAGAGAAGTTTTAGGGTGTGGGAATAAGACTCAATAGTGTCCATCACCCATGGAGATATGCTTACCTTTCCATGAGGAGCAAATATGGCAGTTTCCTGCATCTTGCTACTTTAAATTAGCAAGACTCCACTTGTAGTGATGGAATTGTTCACTTGTTCTACAGTGGGAAATGTTAATTATTCCTTCTTAATTATTGGTGTGAATAATTGCATCTTATCCAGTGTGCTAAAACACAGTGCTTCATCTGTGGCTGCGCATGTGCTGTACATCTGCTTTAAAGTGAAATCTTGTCCTGTTCTGTATTTCCTATATAAAGCTATAATTCTCTCTTGCAATGTTCCAGTTAGTTTACGTGCACATAAATAGCAGGGAAGAGAAGCTTAAAATTTTAAGAAAGGAGATTGTTGGTTTCTAGCAAACTATGCCTCTATCAAATGTGAGAAGAGAAAAAAACGGGCTCGAAAGCTGGATGTTGTCTTCAGGTAGAATCACACATAATTAGAAGATGTCTCAGGTTTTTCCATGAGGTGCTAGCAGACTTTTTACTGTATCTTTTTAATGATGCTAGAAAATAATTGGAGACCTGAAGATGTGACAGTTCCTGATATGATTTAGTTCAATTTATTAAGGTTGGGCTTGGATAAAATCATCCTCCATTGAAAAAAAAGGCAATGAAATATAAACTGGCAATTACTATTTCTCTATCACTTCTTCATAGACCTTGCTTATATCCTCTGGGAAATAGAAGACTAAAATAAATGATATGAAATTAAAAAGCTGCTTGCAAATTTCAGGGTAAGTTCTTATATATCTTTGCAATTGATTTCTTGCCTTAGAAACAAATGTCGTAATGTGTGAAACTCAAAGCTGCGCATGAATAACGTTTGGCTGAATGAAATCCCAGGAGACTTTAGTCTCATTTGGGTTTGTGTTAAAAAGTGAGTAATTCGTATTTGAAAAAAAGGTTAATTTAGCCAAACTGCCTTTGTATAAGACAGAGGTGGATGGAGTCTAATCTGGACAAGTGTGTCCCAAAGGAGCCTAGCTGTGTAATGTCCTGGTTCAGCCTCCTCCTCCTGAGCTGGCTGGACCTCCATCAGCAAAGCGCCTAAGGAAAAGTAAAACAGGCAAGCAAGGTAATATTTTATCTTGGATGTGGGAAGAGAAAGGCAACAGCAACAGGATGGGATACTAAATTAAGAAAAATCAATGACTTGATTGTCCAGGTGGCCTTTGAGATGAAAGTGGCAGTATTGCACTCCTGGCTGCCCTGCACCAGTATCCGAGGGTGAGAGCAGGGCAGCAGGGGAAGGCGAACTGGAGAACACAAAGGAAAACAGTTCTTTCATGGGTTTCCAGCAGTAGTGTTGGCATACCTGATACCTGGCTTTCACAGTGCTTTCTGGCTCGGTGCTATACAGTCATGGGAAGGTTACCAAAACTGAGGCATGGTGGTATGCATGGAGTTGTCCATCTTAGACTCCTAAATGCAATTGCAAAGCAACTGGAGGTGAAAGTCAGCTTTTAAACTCAGGTGCATAATAGCTGTTTTTGCTACCTTCTGTGTTAACGGGAAGAACTAACGCTTTTCTTCAATGAAGGGTTGCACAGAAGGTTACCTGCTCTTTTCCTGGACAACTAAACCGCTCAGATTCAACTGGCTTGTGCAAGTGCCTGTCAGACACTCTGCAAGTGCCTTAAGAGAAACTAAACATGAATTTCCCTGATGGTTCCAAATTAAAAAAAAAAAAAAATTGTGCCCATCTAGACGTGAGGAAGGTAGTAAATTGATCGTGATGGACAACTCTCCCTCAGCAGATGTCAGCTCCTCCTCTTTCATGAGAGGAGGGAAGACAGCAGAGGAAGGTGCAGAGCTGATTGCTTTGCTGAGTCTCTGCAACTCTCCGTCTGCTCCTCGTCCTCAGAGGAACAGGCACCTCCACGCCCTCATTTTAGGAAGCATGAAAACTCACATCTGCTGCCAGGAGTGATAACTTTTAGCCCATTGGTGTGTTGGCTGTGATTTTTTGCAATTGCTGGCAGACTGCTTGAGTTGCCGTTACATCAGCATTTATACCCGCTCTGAGAGCTGTTCCTGCTGGGCTGTTGTTTCTACTTCATCCCCCTGGCTTTCTCTGCCTCTAGCCTACATTCTCCTATATACAGTTGCCCATAGCAACACCCATTTGAAAAGGCCACGGTGCTCTCTCCCGTCCTCCAGAGGGGAGCTCTGCCAGCACCAGCAGCAGCACTGGAAGAGCTCAGCTCTCTCAGCTTCCCTTGGTGAGCAGGGACTGAAGGAAGCATACCTTCAGAAAACAAGTTTCCAGGAATGAGAGGACAGCATATCCAAAACCAAAAGCATTTGATGAATCACTTACTCACTAGGAGCTGGTCTGGTGGAAACACAACATCCCTAACGCTGCGCATCATGCTTGAGGCAGTGCTGCACCCTGTAGCCCCGAATCCCTTCCACATCCAACACCCAGCACTACCTCTTCTCTCCCACCTACCTGGTTCTTGTGGGGCTGTGCAATTAGCTGGATCAAGGAACTCATCTGGTTAAAAATACTCTGACAAAAGGGTTACTTTTAACCTCTCCTCTGGATCAGTGTTTGGCCACAGGCAATTGCACTGGCAGAACAAGAAAGCCAACGCCAGGGTTAAGTGGGCAAGAGCTGCTTCTGCTGCCATTGCCACTGAGATAAATGCTTGTCAAATTTCCATGTGAATTGAGAAAGCTACATTTTTTTTTTTTGTCAGTAGAGCTGACAACTTCTGCATTTATGCTGGCAATGCTGGTGTAACTACAGCAACAGGGCTCAGACAGAATTTGGTAGGTGGGACCCACCTGCCCTGGAGTCCCGCGCTCAAATTTGCCATCACCTGAAAGTATAAAGGATTTGGTAAAAGATGCCCAATGCTGATATAGATCCAGCATCTGTCAAGTCTGTGTTCCTGGAGATCCAAGTCCCAGTCTTTTTCAACCTTAATGCTGGGATGTTTGGACTCAGATCTAAGCTCTCTACACCAGGTCATTTGAGCTCACACCAAGCACCTTCTGCATCCTCTTCCTTTCCTGCTTCCCCAACATATGCTACCACCTGCCACTTATGTGAAACCATGGTTCTGTAGCTTTTAACCCATCAGATTACACAAATTCCATTTACTTAAATAGCAAAACTGAGCAGCATTTAGCAAGGCTCAATGCAGTGAGGTCTCTGAGCAAGAACTGCTGAAGTCGGTATGTTGTACCTCAGAATAGCGGTGCAGCTCAAGACTGGGCATTGAAGCTTCAAGATCCTCAAGCCTGTGTCTCACCAATGCTAATAATGCCTTCATTTTCTTATTTGGTGTGCATTACATTCAATTTCTCTTAATAGGTAATGATTTCCTGAAGGAGTTTATTATTTCTGTTCTCACAGCTATGGCTGTTCTCATGTCTAAATACAAATTAGAAAAGAAGTGTATGTGGCAAACCTCTAATAAACACAGTGAAATAGAAGTATATTATAGCTTTTCAAACTGATAGTTAATTTCTATTTGTTATGTAAAGCATGTGTTTTAGAGACACTTGGAAAATACGTAGTAGGTGTGTAAATCCTGGAGGAGAAGCTTATGGAAACGGTAGTGGGAACCTAGATTTTCGTTAGCCAGTGCAGTGGGTAGAAAAGCTCAAATACTCACAAACATACCTTCCTACTCAAAGCAGTCAACCCATGCTTTAAGTTTTTAAATGAGTTCATCCTACAAAATTGTTTGTATGCCTGATCCAGCTGTCAGGGGATCAGTGCAGGCAGCAGTGTATGCTTTGCCCCACTCCAAAGAGAGCACTGCTGCAGCATTTAGCAAGGCTCGATGCAGTGAGGTCTCTGAGCAAGAACTGCTGAAGTCGGTATGTTGTACCTCAGAATAGCGGTGCAGCTCAAGACTGGGCATTGAAGCTTCAAGATCCTCAAGCCTGTGTCTCACCAATGCTAATAATGCCTTCATTTTCTTATTTGGTGTGCATTACATTCAATTTCTCTTAATAGGTAATGATTTCCTGAAGGAGTTTATTATTTCTGTTCTCACAGCTATGGCTGTTCTCATGTCTAAATATACAAATTAAAAGAAGTGTACGTGGCAAACCTCTAATAAACACAGTGAAATAGAAGTATATTATAGCTTTTCAAAACTGATAGTTAATTTCTATTTGTTATGTAAAGCATGTGTTTTAGAGACACTTGGAAAATACGTAGTAGGTGTGTAAATCCTGGAGGAGAAGCTTATGGAAACGGTAGTGGGAACCTAGATTTTCGTTAGCCAGTGCAGTGGGTAGAAAAGCTCAAATACTCACAAACATACCTTCCTACTCAAAGCAGTCAACCCATGCTTTAAGTTTTTAAATGAGTTCATCCTACAAAATTGTTTGTATGCCTGATCCAGCTGTCAGGGGATCAGTGCAGGCAGCAGTGTATGCTTTGCCTCACTCCAAAGAGAGCACTGCTGCAACAAAGGGTTGTGTAAAATGGGGAATTCAGAAGTTTTTAAATTATGTACTAGCATCTTACAAGCCAAAGCAGTAAAGGATGTTTCATTTTAAAGACATCTATACTCTACCAGTCGGTATCATTACATTGTGGAAGACCTGATCCTTGAGCAGGATGCTTTAGCATGTGCCTACTTGTACAGCACTGGAATAAATCTGTCATTTCCTCACACCTGCTCACATCATTAAGTTATGATGCTGAATTACTGCCCTCACACTGCTGAGTTTAAAAACTGTCACTTCAACCTATTTAAAATAGAATGAATTAGAGGATGCCATAATAAAGACTCACAATTTACTAAAAAGAAAGTAAAGCAATATTTATTTGTAATATAAGAAACGTAATTGCACAGTTTCCTTAAAAGGATGAACTCAGATTTTTATCATTTGCTTTTTATGGGGATATATAAAAGGTGGCAGGTTTTTTTTTAAATTTGCATTTTGTCATGTACCAAAGTAAGAGAATAGCATAGGCATCGATGCTTTCAATAAACCTGCAGTGAGCAAAGTCCCTGAAAAAAGCAGTTACTGTTCCTCGTGCTGAACAGTACTCCTTGCTGCAAAGCAAATGGTGTCTTTGCCTAAATCATCAGAGATCTCCTCAGACTCAATTGTTCCAAGGCAAAAATAGCAAAGTCTTTAACTGAAATTGTGAATGTTCTGTGGAAAGACAAGAATGCAAGAACTGCACATCCTCTTCCTCACAAGCTCCAAGGCCTCGGCTGTGGCAAGAGATGTAGGAGGTCATCTACACAGCACTATGTATTTTCGTAGTTGAGTTGTGAACAAAAATTGAAGTGTGTGTAGTCATGATTATTCTGTGTTGAAGTGAAATATGTACCTTAATAATGTATGGAGACACTACAGTGATTTGCAATTCAAGCTATATATTTTTAGACACAGAATCCTGTACTCAAATTTAAATTGACAAGTAGTAAAATAATCCTGAATTGCTAATATCCCTTAATAATTTTATGAAAACAGATTAGTTCTCACATCAAAACTTGTTGGGAGGAATTACCCAGAATTTAATCACGTGTGTGATGTCAGTCAGCCCAGCCTCCCTCATCTCAGTGTTGTTTTTCATTGTGTCAGCAAATATATCATGTTTGCTCTCTGTGAAATGCTGGAAGCTGATTAATTAGATGTTTCTGAGATGTTTTCATAGTAGTTATTTTCTAACATATATGCTTTATTAAGTAATGAAGCAAGGTAAAAAGGATTTTCTAGCTTGAAATAATACTTCGGCTAAGGAACATAATAGAAATGTGACATCTAACCCAAAACTAAAGGAGAAGGTGGGAGGAGGATGGAAGGAGCCTTCCTACCAAATTTTCAGCAGAGTTGGAGTAACATGTACACCCTGACTGGGCAAGCAGGAAAGCAAGGTTCTTCTAAAAACATGAGAAATTCTCAAAAAGGCGAGACCAATGCTCCCTTTAGTCCAGTGTTGTGTTCCAACGGGAGGTTCCAGCAGGAGGTGATGCCATTTGGGGATGTGAGCCTGGTCAAAGTCACAGGTCCTTGTACTCCCTCAGCATCCACAATCGTTGGATATGGATGTTAGAAGGTATGTTCTGACCCATTCCAATTCCTCTCTGCTCATGGACACTTTGTCTATTAATTTGTCCAATTCTTTTTTGAGTTTGCTCATACTGTCTGCCTCTGTGGTCTCCTTTGGAGGCAAATTCTAGACATTCAAAACCCTTTGAGTATAAAATAACTTTCTTTAAGTTTTAAAGCGGTTTGTTACTTGTTTCATTGAATGATGTGCTAGTTCCAGTATCTCAGAATCTGGTCAATACCATACCCCAATTCAGCTTTTCTACTGCGTGGATTTTGCAACCCTTAATCATATCCATCCTCAGCACATTCCTCTCTAAATAGAGAAGTTCTCTCCTCATATAAAAGCTACTCCATTCCCTTAATCACTTTAGTCATCCTTCTTTGTACCTTCCTAACTCCAGTATCTCCTTCCTGAGATGTAGAGACCAGAATTGAATGCAGTTCAAGATGTCTACACCAAGAGTCTTACAAAGCAGCCAAATGATGCCCTGTTTCTATTTTCAGTGCCCTTTTTCTGGCTTGCCTTTTTTTTTTTTTTTTTGGTGCTGCTGCACATTGAGCCAATAATTTCAGAGAAACGTCAATGATGACTCCAAGATCTTCTTCCCATGGTGAAATAGCCAGGTCTGAGTTCAGCATTTTATAGGCATGGTTTAGGTTATTTTTCTCTTGCTATGTTTCCCTACATTTCTACAGTGAAGTTATCTGCTACCTTTCTGCAAAATCACTCACTTTTGTGAGATCCTTCCTTGCTCTCAGTGTAGCATTGGTGTCACTGGTGTCAAACTTAGTGTCATCTGCAAACCTGGGGATCTTATAGTGCGCTCCCTTCTCCCGGTCATTGATGAAGATGCTAACTAAAACTGGTCCCAGTACCGATTCCTGAGGAATCGGCACATTCAGATCTCCTGTCTATATCAATGTACGGAATCTCTCTTCTACATTTTTGCTGACAGTCACATAGTGATAAAAAAATAAAGAACTAGTCCAGCTTCACTTTGAAGATTCAGATGGACTCACTGATATCTAGTAAAGAAGGAATATAGGAAGAAAAGAAAGTTTGGATGTGAAGTAACTCTTAGAGCAGAATGTTTATGAGGCTGTGTCCATAGTTCTCACACCTAAAGTGAAACCCTGAGTTAGAGTCTGAACAGAGACATTTTCAAGTAGATATTTGATTTTTTTTTTTATATTGTTTCCAGTCCTCTAATCAGGTATGCAACCTTATACTTTGTTAAAACAATTGTGATTTATTCCATTCCCTATTCTTGGCTTGCTCCAAAGTCCATGGAGACACCTGGCATGCTGCTCTTCATGAAAGCTATCTAGTTGGTGTGCAGGTGTATCTGATGGCACCTTATATTCAAGACATGTGCAGGGGATGTCAAGAGCCTGACACATTTCTCATAGTCCTATAAAGGTCAGTTTAAATGTGAGTAACAGAAGGAGCCAAATTTATCTAGAGAAGCCTCCTCTGCCAGCACCTACTCATCAGCAAAACCCGTGGAGTTTGATTACTGGGTGCTGGCAACACACAGGAGGAACGTACGGGTTTGCCTGCAGCAGCCACTCCATAAATCCTTTTGAGCAGCATGAGTACGGGCTCCCTGCCTATGTGTGCTCCAAGACTACGTGCAGGCAGAGGAAGAAGGAGCCGCAGCTGTGCGATTACAGCGCTCACTGCTTTGGCTGCGAGGTGCTAAGTAGCTGTGCTGGGACAGGGAGTGCTGGAAAGCAACCGGACTGGGGTGCTGTGCCTCCAAATGCCACCTTTGCTCTGCCCAGCATGGAGGGGAATCCCTTACCGTGCTTTACACAAGGTCCACGTATGCTGCTTCCACCCCAACACTCTGCACGAGGGAGCGATGTCAAGACGACTGAATCCAAATATCAAGCTTCCCGTAACAGGTAGACATCGCCAGCTGGGTTAAGTGGAAGCGGCAATAGCTGTTGTGTTTTGTGCTAAATGCAGTCCTGCTGCTGCACGTTAGCCACGTTTAGAGTACAGCCAGTGATTCAAGCGCTGTGGGGACCTCGGCAGAGAACTGCCTCGCCTGTGCATCCCAGAAATGCTCAGGCCAGTGGAGGTAACAGTATCTAGAGGCACTCAGGCAAAACTAAGCATCTAGAGAAGTGTCAGGGGGCAACATAATTACCTGCAGATTTTTCAATACCTAAGGAAAAGCTGGGGTTTTGTGCATCTCTTTCTTAGACTTTGTCACCTAAATTTTTCATGAAACACACTTTAGGTGCTGATGTACCATTTTTACTTTGGTCCTTGGTAAGTATTTAAAGATTTACTTTACAATCAATATATCCTCTTGTCTTCAGCCAATAGTTCTCTGACATACATCCAACTGCTAGGTGCTCTTCACAGCACAGGAGTTTTTACTTCAGCAAGTAAATTCCCAGCTGTGTTTATTTCCAGAGAATGTTAATGAAAAGATTATGTGCTTTTTTTCTTTTTTTTTCTTAACCAAGAAAAATCATCTATCTGTGTAGTCCCTCTTTAAATTACCTCCTTTGCATTCTTACCAAATTTCTGTGCTTGCACCCAACTTCCTGGACATTGTGCTTTAGCTTCCTGAGTTTGAGTTTGAAAGCTTTTTGGTCTCTCTAGCACTTTCTAGTGCTTTTCTAGGAAAAGACTGATTTTTTTCATTTTGTGGCTCTCACTGTTTGGCTGTCATGGCTTCCAGGACTGATACTGGTCCCATAAGACACCCTGTCAGCGTAAGCACCACCAGAGCACCAGCCCCAGGGAGCTCTGACGTGGTTTACCTCTCCAGGACCACACGTTGAAGCACATCCCACACAAATTCTTCAAGTGTTCAAAATCAACCATGACTTTCTCTGAAAAGCAGAAGAAATATTCAAACTGAGCTGAAATGCCTGTTTGCTAAGATGGACTGGACCACTATCTTTCCAGTATCCCCCATCTTTTAATTTAGACTTCCTTCCTCATAGCTATCACAGTGTCTCCTCTAGAGAAACATGGCTCCTTCTACTCCCCAGAAAGTCCCATTCTCTGGGGACTTGAAGACCTTTCTTCTGCTGGCAGCCTTTGGCTCCCTTTTTCTCTTTAAAACAGTT
This sequence comes from Aptenodytes forsteri, assembly GCF_000699145.1. Taxonomy (NCBI): domain Eukaryota; kingdom Metazoa; phylum Chordata; class Aves; order Sphenisciformes; family Spheniscidae; genus Aptenodytes; species Aptenodytes forsteri. The sequence goes on from NW_008795405.1 coordinate 9,307,998, forward strand.
CTGTTTGTTCCTTTGCAGGACCTACCATCACACATTTTTCCTTCCCTGAGAAGTAAAGGAATTAAACTGATTATTTTCTGGCTTTAGACCCTTCTTGGCATCTTCATCAGCTACCCAGAATTTGGTTATTGAAGTCAAGTTCTTCTTTGCTTTATTCTGTTTCTTTATTTACTCCAGAGAGGAGGTTGGTATGCGTCAGCCCTAAGCTGAGCTGCTACATATCAAGACAGACAATTTCATACAATTGTAAACTTATCTTTGAACTTACTTACCTTGCTTTACACAGAGTCCTCAAACGTGTAATCCATCAGATGTCAGGTAGCTTTTTCATTCATTCCTCAGAATCAGCTGTCAGGTTTTAAGAAGCTGAATGATCTTGGGCAGGTTATACAAACCTAGGGAAAGACAGGAGTAGCACACAACATCAGTATATATGGTTCTCGGTCTATACTATTTCTTTGCTTTCCATAGTTTGTTTCTGTGATATATCTGCTCTCATCACAAAACTTAATGGCAGAACTTCACTTCCTAAGATGTGAGTAGCAATTTCCAGGAATTTCACATCAACAGCAGCAGGCAAAACCCCAATTTCTAGACAAGATAAAATGCTGGCAAAAGTAACCATTCTATTTTTAGCATTTATGCTTCTATCTACTAAGATATTTTTATTATAAATAGGTAGCTCCCAATGAATCCCACGGCTGTGGATCAAATTTTACCTCACTCTTATTGCTGCAAAACCAATATAATTCCATTTATCTTAATAGATTTATGTCTAATTTGTAGAATATGGTTTGCATCAAGGCCAAAATTTGCTTGCCCAGTGAATTTCTCTGATACACCGTCATGTACAAAGGGTACAGAAATCTGGCTAAAACTACTGTATCATTAGTGCTTGGTCAACTGTATCTTCCTGCCTACTGGAAATACAAGTAATGAGCAACTAAATTCAAGCATTTAACATGATTTAAAAAAACATATTTTCAGCCTCAACTGATTAGATCCAATTTGATTAACTCCCTCTGACTTTCATCCTACTGAAATGGAAGGGTGTTTCTTGCAAGGATGGGAAGGAGATGGCAAGGACAATTTATATGGAAGTGCTTTAATAAGGCAGGGGCTGCAAATGTGAAAGGAACTACTAATAATTTGGAATTCTCCTTGGTGTTCAGATTAACACAGAGCAAGTATTTGCTAATGCCAAAGCTTCTTGTTGAATTGAAAGATTTAACTAGCTTCTTCTCTTACTGCCAGTAAGTTTTTGGGGAGGGGTTTGCACATGCATATAGTCGTATTGACCCATGCTCTGTCTTCCTGTTCAATTCACTTATCTTTCCCATGACATTGACGTTTCTATTAAATTAAATCTGGGAAGCATGTACCTATCACATTATGTTCTTTATCTAGAATATAAGAACTCTTTGGGTGTGAGACATTATGCGCAGTGATAAGAAATGAGGTAGGAATGCCAAGTGTGTTGTTCTGTCTTTATACAGTCTTTTAGGTAGGAATAAGGATTAGGTCTAGTTTACAAGAGATGAGGAAATGCATTTTTGTAAATTGTGGAAAAGAACATAAACATTTTGCAGTTGGCAAACTTTCCCTTCCTTGTGTGGCCACTTGGAAGAGAAGGCAGTAATCATAGAATCATAGAATCATTGAATCATTAAGGTTGGAAAAAGACCTCTAAGATCATCGAGTCCAACCGTCAACCCAACACCACCATGTCCACTAAACCATGTCCCTAAGCGCCTCATCTACACGTCTTTTAAATACTTCCAGGGATGGTGACTCAACCACTTCCCTGGGCAGCCTGGTCCAATGTTTCACCACTCTTTCAGTAAAGACATTTTTCCTCATGTCCAATCTAAACCTCCCCTGGCACAACTTGAGGCCATTAAATGGTTTGCTCAGGCTGGGGCTGTACTCAAAAGTAGCAGTTTTCAAACAGAAGGACAAATTATCCTCCCCGGGAGGTGGAATTTAATGTGGAAACGTGGATGTCTAGAAAGCAGCTCCTAAAAACAATTCATCACTTTACCTCCATCGATCAGTGACAGCTACCCAGACGGCAAGGGGAAAGACCACTCTTCTTGCTGTAGAAGTGTTTCAGTGAATCCATATAATGGTTTGAACCAAGGAACAAATTTGCACGAGCAAATAGATAACAAACAGCAAAAGGGGCTAAAAGTGAAAGGCAGCAGGCAGCCGGGAGACCAACTGATCAACAACAAGAAAAGCAGAAGCTGTGATTTATTATTGTTTCTTCTCTTCATTCTCAATAGCTGGATGATGACTTTTAAAGCCTTTCAGAAACTACACACTGGCAGTCCTGCAGAAGTCAATATATTGTTCACCCTCCATCGCTCGTCATGCCTGACAGTGGTGTTTAAAAGGACACTCAGAGAATGAAATAAATGATATGAAAATAGTCTCAAACACCATATTACCATAGTTTGGAAGGGAGTTGCTTTTATCCAACAGCTGTAAAACACTGTATGTTATCACCTCATTAAATAATTTTTGTTTGTATTATTTAATATTTTTATATTTATGTAACCAATATGTCTTCACTAGTCAACAATATTTCAGATCCAGATACATTTATACAGAAAGCATTTTTTAAAATAATGTATCATTTCTCAGATGAAGTGGGAATTTTGAAGTAGTGAATGTTGTTTTTTACAAGCAGCCAAAAAGCATTTACTAAAACAGTAGGCAGATAACAACTCGGTTTCCAAGCCAGGAGGCTTCCACTGTAACCACCAGCACAAACACGCTTAAAAAGAGAAGTGTTTCAGACAAGGAGGTTCAGTGATAGGCAGCTATGGTGGCAAGTCACCAAACACAGTTTGAAATTCTGAGTGAAATTTTAGACGTTTTCTCTAAGTAGCTCAGTCCTTAGGTCTGAAAGACAAAAGAGTTGCTGAAGAACCCAAGTTCTTCAAAGCCTTTTAAGAAGGAGACACATATACCAAAAATTTTAAACAGAGAGGGGACATCTGTAATAACTTGTCAAGCAATTTGTTAAAAGCTTTTGCTTCATCAATCACAGAAACAAAACGAAGCTTAACATCTAGGATGTGGAAGCATTTTCTAATCCACAGCAGCATCTGCTAAGAAGCATTTTGTTGAAGATTTTTAACACAAAATTTGTCAAACGCCTGTCACATATGTGCTGACATTTCCCTACAGATTTTCTGAGAGCATGGAAAGGGTCTATGAGGACAGTTTGTCCTGTTTGTAACCCATTTTCACAGGCAGATAATTTGAGGCTTCTTCCTATAATCAAAGGCGTCTTTGAAAGGGTTGTGAACAGAAGTTTACGGCTGAACTGTTCATCATGAATGACATCTTAAGCAAGAGATTGAGACCTGAATACAGGTAAAATGATTATAAAACAGTTCTTGTTTCTGACTGAAGAATTAGCCCCAAAAAAGACAGGGATTAAAATGTTCCAGCTGAGAAGGAAAGGCCATTTAAAAGTGCTTCTTAATTAATTACTTTGGATGATCCAATAGATACAACAGTTGTGGGGAAGCCTTTCAACTCTGCATTATTGTGTATGTGAAAGAAAACCCAGACATCATGAGGTTAGACTTCAATCCTGTGATGCTTCTTATACAGTGGATTATTAGCTAATAGTTTAGTATTATCCGTTGATTTTATTCATTGGGATTATCCAATGTCTTCAGTACAAACAAATACAGACTTAAACTGGTTGTTTCTGTACATAATCAAGTAACAACCACTTATAGAGGATTTTTTTTTAATATATCCTACTGCATTGCCTCCCCATCTAAAGAATAAATAGTAAATACATTACCAGACTGCATGCAAACTGTTACGGCAAACTGCATTGTGTCTGTAAATAAACACAACCCTTTCACGATCATCATTCAGAAGAGAGCAGAGCAGACACATCTCCGTTTGCTTTAGCAAAGTTGCTGCAGTGCACTAGGATTTTAAAACCCAAAGACTCCAGATCCTAAAGATGGAGACCTTTTGCAAAGTAAGAGGCTGGGCACATCCTCCACCCATGCTGCCTGGAACCAGTGTGTTTGGTGGGAATATTCGATGCCTCCTTTCAGCGTTATAGCTCTTATGAGAGTGGCAACCGTGTAAAAACCAGCATCTCCGAAATAGCCAAGGATATAGAGCATCACTTTGCCCAGTCTTTTTTGACCAACATGAAGGATCTGGGCTGAGAGGATGCTGACACCCCGGTTTTTCTGAATTCTTTAAGCTGTCATACCTGCCATTAAGGAAAGTCTAAGAGGATGCCTGGGCCAAAGAGGGAACTTCCTGGCTAAAAGAAAACCCTTTAGCACCCGTGTGGTTTTGCGCTGTGACTCTAAAGGGTGTGCCCGTTCCAAACTGGTTGTGCTCCAGTCTGTTGTCTGGCAGACCAGCATCAAGTACGAGCAGATAATTTCCCTCCTAGCATTACAGAGGCTGATCAGGAATCCTGTTTGACACTTTTATTCCTGGGAATTGCACAAATTACATGGTTTTAAACAGAATATTGCCATTCCTTTTCTGAAATTTTCTGTGGCCTCTACTGTTCATGCAAAGACTGATGCTTAACTTCAGCATCAGTACTTCACCTAACAATTTTCTGTTCGTTTATTTTATAAATTTTATATTGTGTCTGGTGACACAAAACAGCAGAAGTGGACAATAGGAAACAGGATTTAAGAAATAAGTAAAACTGATTTCCAGAGTGAAAAAATACAGTTTCCAAGTTACCTGAGCAACAACCAGGTTTTTTCAAGACAAGTTTACTAAATGACATGGAAGTGGAAATTAATATGATTTTCAATAAGCTCATCTGCTCAGTTAGTGAAGATCTAACCAAACGTGGTAACCTGCAGGCTGCACCCACACCAGGATTTGGGAAGGAGGTGAAGGTCTTGCTAGGCCTTCCTCACTAATAAATACTGCATGGGTTTTACGGTAACGACACGCAGATGTTCAAGCAGCTGGACCAGTTACTGGCAGTACAATTCTTGAGGTAGTTCTCTAAGCTAGGTGTCAGGTTTTTTGAAAGTTATGTCTTCAGTAGAAAGTCTGCTAAAACATCTTCAGCTTTAAACATTGTGCTGTCAGTTGTGAGGCTTGTAAGTGGATGCTGAAAAGATCCTGATATTCAAAACCACAATATGAGGTCAGAAGATAGAAGGAACAGAACATGAATCAGCTATAACATGCATATGAAACAGCTGCCATTGCTAGCCAATGTATGTATTCAGATATTCTGTCTGATGACACCTCACCATCGCTGTTACATGGGTGATTAACAGATCTTACACAAAAGAAAATTTCTTTGGGGTGGCAGGGTGTCTTAATGTCCTTGGACTCATCCGTCAATGCACATTCACAGAGATGGATGGGGTTTAGTTTGCTGTTCACTCATCAGGACATCTTCGTTCCTCTTTCCCTGAACTGTATATACTGTTCCAGAATAGTCATTAAATGTTCAAGCAAGAGTGGATTTTATGTTATATTTTGCACTGGATACTTCAAACACCTCTTACTCATGGACAGCATTGGATGCCTTTTTCCTTACCTCAACCAGAAGGATTTATCATTTGAATATACTTAAAGCTTGTTATTCCAGTGCTTCTGTTAAAGAGGACTTTTAGTGGTGCATTTTGTAAAAGATAAATCACAAAGCCATAAACATGTCAAGATTCGCTAAAAACATGTTTTAGCAAGCCCAGACATGCATCTGGTAAAGAACGTCATTGTCATGTTTCTAAGTAAAACATCACTCTTGGGACTGCAAGACAGCTGGTGGCTGGTTTTATTTTGTTGTTAGTTTTGCTTTAACCGCTTCTAAGAAAACATCCATTGTAACATCTTTTAAAGCAAAATTTTATTCAAAGTCAAACTTTAAAATCACATCTTTAAAAAACAAAAAAAATTACATACTGAGCAAAAGTATTTTAGCCAATTTTCACTTCTGGAAGGCCAGAGAGGAAGGGACAGTGGTGTTTTTTGGTCAAATCCAGTGTGTGTGACACAGATTTTCAGGTGTTCCCAGAGTTCCTGGAAGGCAGCAACACTCAGCACAGAGCAAAATACGGCATCACTAGTTCAGCCATAGTTTTCATTGAAGTATCAGCACCCCAGGAGCTCTAATAGCCTCGATGAAGCTGAGTCCATTGGAATAATTACTAACCAGTTTTTGGTCTACAGCTCCCTTTTGTTATTTCACAAAATATTTTTGTACTGGACCAGCTAACTTGGTCGTTTAGCATTTTAATGTTAGTACATATTCAAATCGTACTATACTCCTAACAACAGCCTGGTGTGTTTTGGGGTTTTTTTTTCCCTTATTTTGCACTTGTGGGAGTTTGGCAGTTACGGCCTCCCTATTCTGTTGAAACGGGGCTAATTTTTCTCTGTCTATATCATTCTGCATCATAGATGTTGAGAATTTTTTTAAAACACAACAATGTAAAAGCTTAATCTTTTCCCGTTCATTTAAAACTGTCCTTTGCAGAATGTCACTTATTTCTCTACCTGTTAAGAAAGTTGCTGTGACTTTGAAACCATTAATTTCTTCAGCTCCTGGCTGGGTGAAAAAAAAAAATAGTATTTCCGATGTAGTTCACAAGCCTTGTTTTCAGAAGAAAATGAGCCTCTAATGGAAGTCTGATAAAGTCCCTTTCTTCAACTACTCCACTGACAGGCTTTTTATTTTAAAAGAGATTCCTTTGTGACACAGGCTTTTGCACCTGTTTTTCAGCATGTGCATTATATGCTGTATCAAAGTACTATTTCCTTTTCATGTATGGCAAACTGCTTTGGACGTGGCTTCCAGGAAGCCATTCTAGAGAGAGAAAAGACTGCACAGAGTCCTTTTAGTGCAGAAAGGACTTGATAAATGGACTCAAAACTTTCAGATTTGTTTTCACACAGTTAGCCACGGCACTGGTCACTCACAATCCTGGAAATCCTATTATTTAATTCTGTGCTTCTTTTCCAAAGTAAAACGTGCTGGTCAGCTGGGGAATAAGCACTGTGAATGATGAGGTTGGAAGCATTTAAACCTATTACTAGTACAGGTGACATCTTCAAGACTTCTGGAGAGGGCCAGGACTTTACTTTGTCATTTTTTCAAGGGTTTGAAAATGAACCAAGTATATTGTATTTGGAGTTATTCGTGCATTTCTTCTTCCCCTGGCAGAATACATTATGAACTATATAGGTGATACTTCAGTTCCTGGGATAAACATACGTAGTAAAAGCTTTCTCAGCTTCACCATTTTCATAAGCAGAATGTGAAATATAATTTTCATTAAACATAGTTATTCAACTGATCAGCATTAACAGTATCAAGTAAACCACGACACATCTGTGAAAAAGGTATTTACAAAGCAGGGTGTTGTACACAGGCTGCCAACAGCCGAACCTCTCTGCTTCCAGGCTTAACAGTTCCTGAAAGCCTGGGAAAAGCTATCTTCTAAAATAATCTGAAATATCTAGGATGATTCTTGTGATAAATTTCTCTTTGTGCTTTTTAAAATGTCTTTCCTTCATTTAACACCTGTTTGAAATGATGGGCCTTTCTTAAGTGTCTGTTCCTTAGTGCAGAGGCCCGGACATAGCCCTAGGTTAGATCTTTCACACTTTCAGAAAATGAGTTTGTGTGTTGCACTCCAAAGTCCATGTAATCTCTTTAAAGTTCAGACAGGCATTTCCCCCCAAAGTTTTTGCTCCTATATCTTTCAGCCTTATGATTTCAACTCAGTGATTGTCTTCAAGTAATCGCTCAGAGAAGAGCTCGCTTCTTCTGGAGGCTCACAAATACTGAGCTCTGGTAGGAATCTCCTCTGTTGGGCCAGGTAGCTGCAGATACCTGCGGGCAGAGGTGAGAGCCCCTCTGAAATGGGGCTCTTACGTTTCCAACAGCAGTGCAGTGCAGTGTTTGCTCACGTAAAAAAGCTGTTAATTCAGTTAACAAACTTGCAGAGAGAAACCTCGTGAAGCAGAGAGAAAGCAAATAGTTTCTCTGGGTCTCTCAAAGGCTACTATTAGGTGTTTAACCTTTAATCAAAAGTATTTCAGAAGCAGTTTCGCAGTTTTACTTCTGAAAGGATTCACTTCAGTTTTATCTTTGCATAAATGAACGTCTCTTTTTCTAGACATCATTAAAGTATGATTTTATTTCCACAAATCTATAAATATCTGACTGGGAAGCCTGGCATCCCTTTTATCCTCTAGATGAATTCACATCCGACTGGACACCTCCTGTGCATGGGAGGCCCTGCTCTGCAAGGAGGGGTTGGACTGGCCGGTCTCCAGAGGCCCCTTCCAACCTCAGCCATCCTTGGATTTTGGGATGTCCTTAGTACACCACTTGGCCGGTTATGTCAGAAAATGCCCAGCTTTGTAGCTTTTGACCACTCTTTATCATCTTGTTATAATCTTATTCAGTTCTACCCTCCTCCGCATGTTTGTCTTGTTCTTTTTTAATTGTTTGCGTGGGTGATGAAAGACCACTGATCTGATGCTGAGATTTTGAGTATGCCTGATGCGCAGACAGCAGGATTGGTCATCATCCAGATCGGTAAGAAGAGAATCAGTCCTTGCAGTAGGTATCGTGTTGGGTTTTTTTTTAACATTTGCAATGGCACAATACTTTGACAGCAAGACAAAGTTGCTATGGAGGACTTGGAGTAGTGCAGTATGAACCTCCCTGTCCTATTTTACATATAGATTCTTTTTTACATAAATGTTTGGACCTGTAAAAGCATATGAGTAGGCTGGATCATTGGACTTAGGCTTGTCTTACAGACGTATGCCACTAGACCTGTCACTAAGAGAACATCTCTGGCTTCACAGGAAGGGACATGTACATTATATTTAGGACATCCATGAACCAGGGACTTAGCAAGTCCTTGCCTTTCGAAAAAGCCAGACATTTTGAAAACAAAACTATATGCCTTGTCATTGTGCAGATAGGAGCCAGCACACTGTTTCGGCAATGACTTACTCTTTTCTCCAAGCTGAAATTCACTGTGCTCTCTATTGCTGTCACATTTCTTTGATTTTTTTTTTTTTTCCCCCCTTCTCTATGGTGTCCTAAGTTTGTCTTGACATTTTTGCACCTGGTGGCAATAACGCTTCTTTTGTAGGTGATGTATTCTTTGGAGTAGCCTGACATTATTCAGGTTGAGCAACCTGATCTAGTGAAAAATGTCCCTGCCCATGGCAGGGGGATTGGACAAGATGATCTTTAAAGGTCCCTTCATACCCAAACCATTCTGTGATTCTATGATTACTTCACAAATTCAGGTTTTATTCCCAAGTGTCCATGTATCCGCCCCCCCAGCATAAGTTTTTGCTTTCAAAATGTCAAAAAGGGTGAGAAATAGCCTTTGCCCCCTCCATAATGCCTAGCTTTTGAGACACAGATTAATGGGTACGAAGTTCAAAGTTGATAAAACAGGTGTTCAAATTCATCATCATATGCTCATTGCAAGCGCTCACAGAATTGACAGTTCTCTGTCACCAGTTCTCCAGTGATAAATATTCACTGAAATCTCTGATAACATTTGTCGTCAGCGTTGTCCATCAGTTTTTGTAATTTTAATCACAATATCTGCTTCCTCTTTTATACAGAATATTTCAAAAACCTTACTACATACCATACCAACAGCCTTTTCTATATGGTGTGAGCTCATGGTCCTTGCTTTGCATTTGCAGTCCCTGCAGCACTTGCTTGGGAACTGGGAATTTTTTGTCTTTTTTCTTAGCTTTTTGGGCCTGTCTGTCGGTCTCTGAGGAACTAAAACAGTGTTTGCGCTGTCTTTTATGCTATGCTCCTTTGATCTGTCCTTCAGTTTGATGTATCCAAGCATCAGGATAACCTAATTTTCTGGATGACGTTTTCTGTTCCTTGGAGGTAGTAAGGCTGAGGCCCTTGGTGGTTCTGGTAGCGATGGCTCCCAACCTTCCTCTCTGCCATCAAGATAAGGCTTGAAATTGGTCAGGAAAATGTAATCACACACAAACACACATGCACATATCCTATTTCTTCACATTACCAAAAATTAGCTTTCCTTATCTGTGTCCAGCTTCCTTCCAGCCCGTAATGCTGGAGATTTTTTTCTTCTCTTTACTTTTTCGAGCTTGACACTCACAGCCGAGGTCTTTCTGCTGTAGTTGAACCGCAAGTGACACTGTTGCATAAAATTGCTCTGATTGTGTTGGTATTTAAAGCCAGGGAAGAGCTTTAATTTTACAAAATCCCCTTCACTAAAATGCCACTAACAGCATTTCCCCAGGCTCATGTTACCAAGAGGATACAAACAGACACCACATGTTCTCACTTGTTTTTTTCGACTGGGGGAAACAAAAAAACCTGCCTTAATTCCCATAGTTTTAACCCTAAATGAGAAGAAATACTAAAGCTTTACTCCAGAGGAAAGCTGTAGTACTACATCTTGGACTGGAAAAGCAAATCGCAGAAGCTACAGACATATGTACCTTTCCTACAGTATTACATGAAAAATGCCCTCCAGGAGACGCAGAAACACTTTTTTCCTCCAAGAAAAATAAGATACCTTATGTATCCATGCCAAGAATAAAATTCACAAGAAGCAAATTTAAACTAACCTTTGAAAACTCTTAAAATACGGGCAGATTTGTACTATTTAAAAGGAAAATTTTAGTGTAGATGAACCTATAGCTTAATTAGTACACAACATTATGTTCTTATTCCTTAATAGCTGAAGTTACTATGTTTACACAGACTGAATGACTGAAAACAAACCCTTGAAAGAGTGTTAATGACATTCACGATTCATATGAAGTATTATCCTGCCAAGATGAATTATGGCTTGAAGCTACTGGTTGTTGTTAGTGAGGCAGACTATTCAACAGAAAAAAAGGTTAATATACATACATATGTATTCATCATATATACACATGCTTATCTGACACAGATATATGTATTTTTCAGCTTTGCATATATATGAATCCATTCATGTTCTCTTAAGTTCCTTCTGCTGTAAGGAACTGAGACAAATATTTTTTAATCCCTGTTTCAGCCACACTTCAAGATCTTTAGGTCTGGTTTTGATTCTTCAACACATCACAGACACTTCATATATGCAGTGTGTACAGTATATTCTGAACATACTCTTCTGGGATCAGTAAGAGGAGGCCAATATTTTAAAGCATTTTTTCCTATAAATATGTCCTTACAGGGACTTCTTTTGGTGCTAAATGTTAACCAAACATACATCACAAATCAGACCGTTACTGCATTTCTCAATGACCTTAAATCCAAAAGCATATGCCTTTGGCTTTCTAAATTTGAATCTGTGGTGATTAAAATTTTGATTTATTTTTATTTTTATGGTGTTTTTTAACAGGAATGGAACTGGTGATACTGCTATTTTTTACTGTATTATATAAGCTGCCTCCTCAGCCATGGCATTTTTTAACTATGGAAAGGATCAGTTCATTCTACCATATTTCCTTATTATTCCTTCGATAAATTTGTGTATACCTTAGAGTTTAGGATATTGCAGCTATAACAATTTTAAGGAAAACCAGTTAGTGTTAAATAATCTGCTGACCCACTGGGGGGTCTAACACTTTTCTGTTTTGCAGTTTTGCCAATCTCTGTGAGGCGTGTTAGCGTCCACCCCGGGGGAGAGGAGTTAGGCGATGCGTTGGGTTAGTGGCAGGGTCAGATGAGTCCCCTGGTTTTGGTGCAGTCGGGCCGGACGAACAGGCGCACCCTCCCCTCAAGGCACAGGCTGGGCATCCCTCCAGCACATAGCAATCTAATTATTTTTAATTTATTTACTTTGAACAAGAGAAACACTGCTGCTTTTGCGTCCTTCTTTTATCGAGGCATCAGATAGAACTTTGGGGTTTTTATTGTAAAATGTAGGGCTTTCATTTCTCCAAAAAGAAATAGCAAAAAGCTGGTTCCCAATAGACTCAGACAGTGGCCTTAGGGCTGCAGCCTCTGCCAGAGGCCTGGGACGGCGGGACGGGAGCACTAACACCTTCACTCGCTGAATTGCATTTGATGCTACTTGTTCACAGATCTAACGCTCGTCATTATCACGGTACCCATACCAAGGTGTCAGCTGCTAAGCACATTTCAGCACGGGTTTTCAGGTTGTCTTGGGGCCGCGCACGTGCAGGTTTGCACCCAAAGAGGGCTCTGAGCCCCGCCGAAGCTGGGCTTGGTGTCACCATCGGGGCCGGACGTTTCTATGGAGGAGAGAGGTGGAAGCTGGTGTCTGCAGCGCATTTGCAAACGGCTGCAGGGACTGAACCCTCGCTGCCTTCCCAGGGGCTGGGAAGTATTAGTATAGATGTAATCGAGCACTCGAACGCTGCTGCAGCCCCAGCAGAGTTAGCGATACTATTCTGCCTTTTAGAGGCTGCCAAACTATTGATGGCTGGCTTTGATGGGTGTTCAGGCTGGACCAGATGTGGTGTTGCACCCATATATAGGGCTCGAGTACCTTTTCATATGACATATTAAAATTAATATTAATTAAATATTAAATATGAATGTGTTAATAAAATTTAGATTCTTTAATTAGATAAATGTTTTTATGTTTGAAGACTAAATAAAAACTACACAAACCTTTAAATGACTGTTGAATAAGTCACAAAAAAGTTTGAAAATAATAATAAGGTATTTTCAAAACTGAGGCCTGTTCTATCCCTATAGTAACACAAAAGGTGTACAGACTTACAAATCTATCTAGGGGTGATGGAAAGGCACTGGGCATAGCACCTCAGGCTTCCAAAACTACATAAAAAATATAAAGGGAAACCAGAAGGTAGGCGTAAAATATTTATACATAGAATTTATGATAGCACAGGAGCTGTAGCAAGACTCTCTACATTTCTTACACAAGACCTGGAATGAACCTTAAGTAAAATATAACCTTAATTATATAAAGCAGAATGGCAAGGTTTCCATAAATTATCTTACATGAAAAACTTACAATAATGAAAATTACAGAGGCTCTCTCTCCCCCAGAGTCATGTATTATTTAAGGGCTACGCAGACATTATAACAGAGGTATCAACAGACCCATAAAGATGTTGTCTATTAAAAATGAATTTTTATTATATTTTTCATCCAATGTTGTCCCTTTAGCATTTTTTTTACCTATGTCTTTTAGATTTCTTAACATTGGAAGCTTTGCTTAAACTAGGTTTCTGTTCAAGGCAGAACATGCAGCTTATTTATGTGAAATGAGAGAAGAAGGGCCTTAACAGGTACACAGCTCTCCAGACTGGTTTTAACAGTGACTCACTGTGAGCTGAACCTCGCTGTGTTAAATACAGACATTGCCTTACATACACTAACACAAACCCAGCTTTTCTTATGCTTTCCAAAAGCAAATCCATGAAAGCCCCAAGATTTTGCTATTTCTACCCTCGAAGTCCCATTCACACACTTGGTGTGATGCTAACGTACATCTGTGTTACAAGATTGGGTTCTCAGAAGGCTTTTCCCAGAGGCAAAGAAATGTTGCGCACAATCTTTCACGCAAGTCTTTTATATCCCCGCAGTGGCACAGACTGAGCAGGGGACTCGTGCAGTCCTCGCAGCAGCATCTCCCTCCTGTCCTTCAGCCTCAGTGAAACAGTGAACAGTGCTGTCTGCCAGGTTTGAGAACTCTCCAGACAAGTTAGAGAGGGGAAAAAAATCTCAATATATATGAGAAAGTGTAGATTGTACTTGGGTAACTATATTTATTGTTTCATCAAAACATCTTATATCATTAGTTTCAAAATCAATATTGCCCTTTAGGAATGGACTTAACCCTGCTATGAGCTCCGCAGAAGGTTACATCTCTCTCAGCCTGCCTGAGCATGACACTGCGGGTGCAGACCGGTGCTGAAGGAAGCAGCAGCAATGGCACTCGAGGCAGGGTCCCAGGTCACCAAGCAGCCAGTCACTCAGCGTAGTGGTGTATCTGCGGATATGACTCAGCTCTAATAGCCCTGGAGACATTTCCAGCTTTTACAGCTCCACAGAGGGATTTCTTACACAAGACCTGGAATGAACCTTAAGTAAAATATAACCTTAATTATATATAGCAGAATGGCAAGGTTTCCATAAATTATCTTACATGAAAAACTTACAATAATGAAAATTACAGAGGCTCTCTCTCCCCCAGAGTCATGTATTATTTAAGGGCTACGCAGACATTATAACAGAGGTATCAACAGACCCATAAAGATGTTGTCTATTAAAAATGAATTTTTATTATATTTTTCATCCAATGTTGTCCCTTTAGCATTTTTTTTACCTATGTCTTTTAGATTTCTTAACATTGGAAGCTTTGCTTAAACTAGGTTTCTGTTCAAGGCAGAACATGCAGCTTATTTATGTGAAATGAGAGAAGAAGGGCCTTAACAGGTACACAGCTCTCCAGACTGGTTTTAACAGTGACTCACTGTGAGCTGAACCTCGCTGTGTTAAATACAGACATTGCCTTACATACACTAACACAAACCCAGCTTTTCTTATGCTTTCCAAAAGCAAATCCATGAAAGCCCCAAGATTTTGCTATTTCTACCCTCGAAGTCCCATTCACACACTTGGTGTGATGCTAACGTACATCTGTGTTACAAGATTGGGTTCTCAGAAGGCTTTTCCCAGAGGCAAAGAAATGTTGCGCACAATCTTTCACGCAAGTCTTTTATATCCCCGCAGTGGCACAGACTGAGCAGGGGACTCGTGCAGTCCTCGCAGCAGCATCTCCCTCCTGTCCTTCAGCCTCAGTGAAACAGTGAACAGTGCTGTCTGCCAGGTTTGAGAACTCTCCAGACAAGTTAGAGAGGGGAAAAAAATCTCAATATATATGAGAAAGTGTAGATTGTACTTGGGTAACTATATTTATTGTTTCATCAAAACATCTTATATCATTAGTTTCAAAATCAATATTGCCCTTTAGGAATGGACTTAACCCTGCTATGAGCTCCGCAGAAGGTTACATCTCTCTCAGCCTGCCTGAGCATGACACTGCGGGTGCAGACCGGTGCTGAAGGAAGCAGCAGCAATGGCACTCGAGGCAGGGTCCCAGGTCACCAAGCAGCCAGTCACTCAGCGTAGTGGTGTATCTGCGGATATGACTCAGCTCTAATAGCCCTGGAGACATTTCCAGCTTTTACAGCTCCACAGAGGGCTGGGGAGGCGCAGAGCTCGCTCGGGCAGGCAGATCTGGAAACAGAAGAGCATATAGCACAAAGGAGCGCTGTTATAGCCATACATCCCCTGCTTTGCTGGGCAGGCTGAGCCCTTCTCCACCATGTAGCCATCAGCACGAGAAAATAGCATTGCCAATGAAATAAATGCTACCACACACCAGGCTGTCCCCGGTAAAATATTTTGTCAAGTAATTGTTGCGGTAACGGAGGGTTTCAGGACGCAGCTAGCTCATTCTCCCCTTGTAGTCAGAAAGAGGGTCAAGATGTTGAAATGAATGGTTCTGACAACATGTAGGAACGTATGTCTCACCAGACAGCCACACAGTTCAGATGCTGAGCTTCCACTGATGGGAAATCAGAGGCGTGTGTGTGCATGTGTGTGTGTGATTTTCTGCATACACTTAGCAAAATGAACCACTCTAGACATTTTTTTTCATATCAGAAATTGGACCCAAGTCCAAGTTTACTGCTGTCAGGTAGCTGTGACAGCACCATGCCTGCTCCCATGGACATCTCCCCTCACACAGTCAAAGTCTTCACAGAAATGTGTCCTTTTTTTCTCTTCCTGGGAAGGACTTCATGTCCTCCTTCCTTTCTAGAACAGGACTCTGTTACAAGCTTGCTGATGTAGCAGTGTCATAAGGGGAGCAATGTGACATAATTTGAGAGTGCTTTAGCTCTTCCTACAAGAGTTCCTATGAGTGACAATTACTCCAGCAGAACTAGAGTTTTCCTAGGACTACTTACTCTGCTCTGACAGCACCAGAATAGGCTATCATGGCAGAAGTGAATTTTGCCAGATTATTAGTGTCCGCACACTGTAGGAATAGTGCGCAGTACAGGACGTTTTCTCAATAAAGTCTTTGAAGTACAGGTTCTCTTAGAGTTGTTTCTTCTGCCTCTCTTTCAGAAGCACAAAATGTCCTCACGTAGATAGTTCAGTGCAGAATGTGTCTGAGGGAAGGAGGGTCAGCATCTTTGCAGGTATCTAAGACTTTCTATACTTCTCTTTCCTCATTACTATTTTCTTGATGATCTTTTCACTGCAGTTGAAAGTCTTGGTCCTATTTAGCTTGGTTCACACCTGTCACGATGCCCAGTCATTTTCCAGTGACTGTTCCACTGGTGAAATTCATCATTTCCCCAATGAGTCATGACCAAAGTAGAACTGATAGAGAAAAACAAGGAAAAGAGTTAAGCAAATAAATAGGAAATGCATTAGGAATATAGCCACAACATCACAGACAGAGCTCTGATTGTACGCTAAACTGGAAAGCTGTTTCATGATTATATTTATATTTCTAGCATCACAATGATTCATTGTTGTTGCTGTAGTGTTACCCCCTCTTTCTACCCACTTCCTCTTTGTGGGAAAGTCAGGAGCAGTGAACTGCACACATTCAGAAAGGAAATGAAACCTCTCAGAAAAGAGAGATATTTTGCAGAACAATAGAAAGACCAAATCTCATGATTCAAAATTAACTGTAAAATCTGTATGTCTGGTCCTAGTCTTCCTACACACACCTTATATTCAGCGCTCCAGGCTTCATTCATGGGGGTTTAGGATTGATGAACTGTTTCTCACACTCTTTCACAGCCTCAAGCATACCAGGAAATGAAAACTGAAGGTTTAATTAATGTAACCTGTGAACGTCAGGACATCCAGAATTAAAACACATGCCGAACCGTGTACCACCAGGCAGAGGGAGATGAGTGTGGGTAATGATCCAGGAGAAACGCTTAGAGCAATTGCACTGGAGTAGTTTACAACAGAAAAGATTAAATGACCTAATATTGGCCTGGAGTAGGCAGCTGGGTTCCCTGAGGCCATGTGTTGTGCCCTTTGGCCTCCCAAGGACATGCCAGGACGTGGGTGGCATGAGTCCCCTGGGCCGTGCCCCCTTGGCTGTGTCTGGGGAACGGGATGTGACGGGGCCGGGGGACCCTGGCAAAGTGAGAACAGCTGGGTGGGACGGCTGCACAGCCTCGTCTCGGGGGTCTGGCTTTTGCAGGCTGGTGCTTGTTTTAATTCAGCTTTTCTAGATTTTCAGAGGTTGATAAATCAGAGCATTGAGGAAAGAAAATAGAGAAACTAGATTTTTTTTGTAGAGTTGATTAATTGTAGAAAGTTGTAGAGTTGATTAATTATGGAAAGTTGTTGCCTGTTTCCTCTTGTTAGATTTCAATGTAAACATGTTAATGTTAGATTGAGATCAATATTTGCTTAATGTTAGTGACAATGTTAGTCAATATTTACCTTCTATCGGAGGATTCTGCTTTAGGAGAACTTCCTGTTGGACCTCAGTCCTTCTTATCAAACTGACTATTGCTAAGAATTACAGCTGCTTGCTTTTCTTTGGTTATACTCAGTACTTCCTTCAGGAAATCATGAAGCATGATTATATCACACTATCGATGTGTTTACAGTTTGTAATTGTTCTTTTGTATAAGTAACCTATATCCTTTTGGAATATGCATACAATATAACCTGAACATACAGGTGGATTTTAGAGCACTTCGCAATAACAACCTCTGAGAGAGAAGTTTTGCTGCCAAGACAAAATTGTTTTGCGTAGGAGGTGTGCAGTGCTTTAGAAAACTTTTACTGACTCCGCTTGGAGTTTAAATTCCTTCCAACTTCTGAAAATGTAGCTCTGCTACAGAGAAATTCAGAATTAGTATGAATATTCAGCAAACAAATCTGACTCCTTGCTTAAGCAGCATGTGGCAAAAAACCCACAATAGTTGAAGGAAAATTGAAACTACAAGGGATGTAGTTGCTCAGTTCAGCTGAATATTAGGAAAGATAATACCAGAGTATAGTAATCAATGGATCGTGGGACACAGGCAAATCAGTATCACACTGATTTCAGAATAGAAATCTGAAATTTTTACTAAGGAGGCCTTCTTCATTGCTGGGCTGGTAAAGTTAGGGTTTGTCATGCATATCTATCAATGGTGATAATATAGTGCCATATCCGCAGACATATCTAACAAATCAACTGAAACACTTTTCAGTACCTTAAAAACATTCAATCTTCTGAACTCAAAATGATCTGATTCCCACTTGATTAACTATAATCTTGATTTCTGCTTGAAATAACTCTTTTTCAAGAAATGACACCCAACTTGTAAGATAAAGTTCACTAAATTTCATCAGCATTCTCTCATACCATAAAAAATTATCACTAGCATTTTATTCCTGCAGTTGTTTCCTGGTTTTATTTCTTCACCTCAAGAAGCAATCTTGTGTTTTCAAATAATCTCCATGTGTCAGCCACTGCTTTTATTTCCTCTTTTATATGATTTCATTCTGTATTTGCTTCCCAGTCTGCCAATTTAACTTCTTGCTCTTTCACTCTTACGCTGCATGGATCAGACTGATTCTCTAATTGCTCGCTGTCACTTCCCTTCTATATATTTGACTGTGGGTTTCTCCTCTACTTCTCCTATTTGAGTAATTTCTTTCAAACTGCTAGGACTGAAGTTTTTCATGCAGGACTTCTAAAAGAACTCAAACATGAAACTGCTGCTTAACTAAGTGTGGTTTATAGCCTAAAATCAGTTTTGGTGCAGGGAGAAGAAATGATAGCAAATGTAACAACAATTTGTAGAAAAGGTGGCAAAAATGTTCCTGGAAACCATAAGCCAGTAAGTCTGTCTTCCATAGGGGCAGACAAGAATATAATTAGTCGGGACATTCAAAAAGGTGATACAGCTTTTGCAGAGGGAAGTTACGTCGCACAAAAATAACAGTGTACCTGGACATTCAAAAAGCCTTTTCACAAACGTCCTTGTCAAAACCTCTAAAGAAATAAAACTCTAATGGGATGAAAAGTGGAGTCTGATCATTGATAAATAACTGTTGAAAAAGAATAGAAGAAAAGTCTAGGTATCAATAGTCAGTTTTCAAAATGGAAGCACACTGACAACAGGGTCTCTGAGGCTCTTTGCTGACACCTGCACATTTCAACAGTCATAAACAATGTAAGAAAAGAGGTAAATAAATAGATAACATTTCCTTAGGACAGAGAAGTATTCAGGATAGTCAGTTATAAACCTGACTGTAATGAACTGTAGAAGAATCTCGTATTACTGAATAACTAAGTAAAAAAACAGATGAAATTCAGTGGTGACAAATGCAAAGTAATGCACATGGAAAAAGATAGATATAATTACAGCCAGACATTGAAGAGCTCCAAGACAGCCATCATCTGCTGAGAAAGAGAGCTATGGATAGGTTGCTGAAAATATCAGTTCAGTGGTCAATAGCAAGTAAAAAGGCAAACAGGAATTCCTATGAAAAAGAGAGCAGAGCACAACAGATCAGTATGCCCTGCATCAATTCACAGGACTTTCGCATTGCAAATACTGTATAGAGTTCTGGTCCTGCTCCTTTATCTTTGAAAGACTCTATTAAGGTAGAAAAGAAACAAGAAAGGTAATAGGGCTGGTTAGAAGTATGTCTTAGCAGACTGAAAACTAGAGACTAAATGTTATAGACCACCTCAGACTGGCGAAGAAATGAGAAAGAAGAAAATAATAGAAGTCTACAAAATCAGAAGGGGGAAGGTGAAGGGAGAATGTGCGTGGAGAATGATGATCGCTACAGCTAACTGCAAAAAGTGGGAAGCCTGAAATGAATTGTCAGGCAGCAGGTTAGACAAAGACTTCTTTTCCACAAAGCATAATTACATTGGGGAACTTACTGCCTCAGGTTTAATGGAGACCAACAGTATAAATGATTTGAAAAAGTATTTTACAAGATTGATGATGGAATTATTAAACGTGATGTCCTCAAAGCCTCTAAACTGCTGACTTCTGCGAGCTGGGAGGATATCCCAGGGAAGGATCACTCTGTTCATATTTTCTTCCCTGTTCACACTTTCTTTTATCTTTTCACTGTCAAAGACGGCGGTCTGACCCGGTATGGCGATTCTGTGTCCTTGCAGCTTGGTCCTGCTCACCCGAAGTCTCTAATCCCAGGGCAGCTGACACCCCTCAGCTGGCATGTGGGTGACCACCTCCTGCAGTAGGTGGAAAGCAAAAATATGGCAATTGCTTCTAAACCCATCATTTTTGCTGTAAGAAAAGCCAAGCAACTAGGAAGGCTTAGTTACACAACTGTAGTGTGTATTTGGATGGTTGATTTGACAATGACAATACCAAGAGCTACATTTTCTGATAAACATGACTTGCAGCTGTGAAAGATGTGTAGGTCCAGTTTGTGAATAAACCTGATCTTATAATTACAGTGGAGAAATACTTGCATGTGACACTCTTAGCTATCTCAAGAAGACAGCAAAAATGAACTCACAAGTCTATATGCACAGTCTTTTCTCTAGCGTCTGCAGGAGTCATTGAAGTTATAAGGACTCTGCCTTTGGTTAACATTTTAAGGGATTGGAAATGAAAAGTCTGCTGTTTGTAAGGCTGTACTCTCTGTTATGAAGAGAGGGCAGCTCAGGGGCAGTTCTGCCTGTACAGGTCACGGGCATGGAAATGGAGGCTGCTGGCCCAGTTCTGGGGTACCCCAACAGGAAACAGGGGAAGCGCGATTCTCCTGGGATGGTGCAGGGACTGGAGAAAGACACCAGGCAGAGCAATAGGTGTCCTACCATTGTGCCAAGACTTCAAACTGACATATTTCAGCTGCAAAATTAAATATTTTGGATTAAAAATGCTGCCTCAATCAAGCATGTCAATAGTAATTCAGATACCTCATGGCTTGTTCCTCTCTGGTTCAGTTTGTCAGGTAGGCAGCATTTCATGTGGCATGTCAGGGAAACCCTCAGCTGCTATGGAGAGACCTGCCAGGCATTTTTTCACATTACATTTTTGCAAAAAGAATTAAATGCTGCAATATTTCAGTTTTTAAATGCTGTAGCGGCACCCCAGATTCCATTCTCCCTTTCTATAATGGAAGGAAAAAAAGGCATTTTACAAGCAAAGTAGGGAATCCACGTTTTTTAGTCCCTTGCCCTGTAGAGTATCTGAAGCAGAAGAGAGGGGATAAATGCTTTTGCTAGTGTCTCATCAATCTTCTGGAAAATATATGGTGAGGCACTAATGCTGTGTCTTGGTGGGGGAACACAGGTGCACTTTGCAGCTACCAGGTCCAGGTGCATGTCCCAGGTTCACGTGGAGATGTCACCCGGCTCTGCAACAGCCTTCGCTCAGGTCTCTTCACACAAAAGAGCCACTACAAGCCCTGACCGGGTCCAGGATGCAGAGGGAACGTATGGAGATACGTCCATACCGCCAGGACTTATGGAGATACCTGCCCCCAGGACAGGCATTGCTGTGCTAAGCGTTGTCTTTGCTTTCAGAGAGAACAGCTCACGGCTCCTCTGATGCTCGAGCAATGTGTATGATCCTAGCACGCAGACAACAGGCTTCTTTCAGTGTCCTTAGGTTAAAGGGGAGAGCTTTGGTGGGAGAGCTTTCACTGACCTCATGAAAGAATTGACTTATCCATAGATCCTCTGTGTTTGCACAGCACAAGATCATCAGTAATTTTACTAAAACAAGAGCAAATTCTATTGCCGTACCTTTTTGCCAATGAA
The DNA here is from genome assembly GCF_000699145.1 of Aptenodytes forsteri. Classification (NCBI taxonomy): domain Eukaryota; kingdom Metazoa; phylum Chordata; class Aves; order Sphenisciformes; family Spheniscidae; genus Aptenodytes; species Aptenodytes forsteri. The sequence goes on from NW_008795405.1 coordinate 9,329,777, forward strand.
CAAGCCGTATTTTTCCTTACAGAAATTTTGGGGAAAAAAGAGGCAGATCCCACCAAGGATAACAATTTACTTCCAGCTAGTGTTTGCAGGGCTCCTGTATGAAAAGCGTTTTTGAAATAATTCACTTTTTAGCAGAGATTAATGAGCAGTGCATTTCTAGTTTGATGGCCAGCAGGAAAAAAATAGGAAAAAAACTTAACCTGAAGTTGTATAGGAACAGGTTTTTTTTTAAGTCTTTCAGAAGGATAAAATATAATGAAATTTTGATAGGTTTGATTTGATCATTAGTGAAATGTTGTGTTACGTTTTAAGGTTATGAAACTTTTAAAAATCTGAAAGATTTTTCAAAGTATTTTTTCCATTCTTTTTACTTTTAACTGTATTTTTTTTAACCAAAAGGTGATTGATATTTTGAAACTAAAAGTTTTATCACAAAAATGCCCAAAGAGAACATTTCCTTTCATTTCAACTGTTTCAGCCTTTTACAGTTTTGCCCTCCTGCATTTCTTGGCTGAAACATCACCAGATTTACTTGGATTTATAAATATTTCAAGCACTCCAAGAGTCCATTTGGAGAAAAATGTACTTACTGTCAAACAAGTCCTACTCTATAGTACAGCATCCCAAATTAATCCCAAGTATAATACTGCGATGGTCAAAGTTAACTAGGAATACGTTTTAAATTATGAAACTTTTAAAAATCTGAAAGATTTTTCAAAGTATTTTTTCCATTCTTTTTACTTTTAACTGTATTTTTTTTAACCAAAAGGTGATTGATATTTTGAAACTAAAAGTTTTATCACAAAAATGCCCAAAGAGAACATTTCCTTTCATTTCAACTGTTTCAGCCTTTTACAGTTTTGCCCTCCTGCATTTCTTGGCTGAAACATCACCAGATTTACTTGGATTTATAAATATTTCAAGCACTCCAAGAGTCCATTTGGAGAAAAATGTACTTACTGTCAAACAAGTCCTACTCTATAGTACAGCATCCCAAATTAATCCCAAGTATAATACTGCGATGGTCAAAGTTAACTAGGAATAGTGTGGCCCAATACATGGAAATACAAGGCATTTCAAGAATTGAAATTATTTCTGGAACTAAAAGCTTATAGCTTATTTTTGACAAATGATCTTTGAAGGAAAATATTTGTTAATATCTTTATACTGCTTTTAGGTTTTCCATTTTAGTGCTTCTTTGGAAATGTTAGTATTGATTGCTATATATTGAGATTTGTAAATAGAAAAATGAACAAAAAAATTACATTTACTCCAGGATGTCAAAACAGTGCCCCTGCTGAAGAGGAGGAGCTGACAAGGGGCAGAGTTGCAGTCAGAGCCTCACTGCCTCTCTGGATCAATGCTCTGCATCTTTTGGTGTTTGTAGTTCACCATGCATTTCCTGTCATGCCTGTTTGGTGCCTTTGTAAAGCCTTTGCTAGTGAGTTTTTACCCACGCAGATCTGAACTCTGAGATAAAATCCAGTTGACTAAACACACAAACCTGAGGAGCTTAGGCTTTAGCCATGATGCCAGTGGCAGGATCCCGAGAGGGGCCTGCGGGAAGCAGCCCAAAGGCGTAATGCCATGCTGGAGGTGTGAGCCTGAACTACATTTCTCTTCCCAGGGCATTTGCTTTATGCTTTGAAGAGATGCATGCCGCTCCCCGCTGCCCTTCACCCTGTGCCAGAGGCTCCCCACCTTTCCGCCTCTGCCCAGCCTGCAGCCACTTCTCTTCCTCAAAGAGCAGGGCGGGCCAGGGATGCAGCAGCCCCTCACCTCCCTCCCCGCCGGCTGCTTTGGACAGATCCCACCAGCTGCAGAGAGGTTCCCCTCGTCCATCAGTCTTTACGTGTCTGTCCACAGGGTGGAGGTCATGACTTGCATATAAGCCAGACTGCACAGAAAATAAGCATCAAAACTGGAATTATAGGGGGATCAGGTCATGGAGCAGAAGGGGAAGGTAGAAAGCAAGTGGAAATATTTGTGTGCCAAGGGGAACAATGGCAAAAAGTTCTTGTCACGAAGAACGTTTTGTCTGTGTGGTTTGTCTCATGGTGCTGTTCCCCACGGCACAGAGCTGCAATCTGGCTCTCTCTAGCACAGAAATTTGATGAGGAGGCTTGTGCCTCCTGTAGGTCCTCTGGATGCTGTGGTTTGGCTGTGGATGCAGGCGAAGATGCAGCAACCCTCGAGAGCCCACACTTGGGCCTGTCGTTCAGAGGGGGTCATGCTGGAGGGGTGAAGGCAAGGGCTGTCACTTAACTGTGCGAGGCAGGAGCAGTGTTAGAGAGGAATCTGTGCTGGTAGCAGGTTTCCAGTGAAGGGGGGATGAGTGCAATCCAGCGCTGTTGGAAACATGGTCTCTTCACGCTGTAGTTGTCTGTCTTCCAAGCACAAGCGTATCACACTGAATATGATTTCCCTTATTTCCCAGAGCCTAATGTCTTTATTTCATAATTAGCATCTCACAATTACAAAGAGAGGGAAACAAATAAAAGTGTCTCTTATCCAACATGATTTTTCTGTCCTCTCAGCAAGATTGTTTTGGCTTAATTGATCAGTTATGTAATCCCTTATTAATCCTAATAAAACAGCAGCAAAGTTATTTATCATGAATACTACTCGAATTCTGATTCTGGAGGAAATGCTGGCATGACTTTTCTTCCCCTTACTGCTGGGACAAGGTCAAGCACAAGTAGGTAACAGTTTGGGGGAGTGTCTCCACTTTTTTCCAGAGCTGATGTGTGCCATGGGGATTTGCTGCCAGTTCTTTCTGTGACAAAACTCCTGATGTGGTAACTACAGGTTTATTTTTTTCAACTGTTCTGTTTTGTCTTCCAGGGTTTGGCATGACCACCCCAGCCACTGTCGGAGGCAAAATCTTTCTGATATTTTACGGCCTTATAGGATGTGCAGGGACCATTTTGTTCTTCAACCTGTTCCTGGAGCGCTTGATCACTGTCATAGCCTATGTCATGAAGTCCTGCCATGAAAGACAGCTGAGGAGGAAAGGGGTCCTCCCTCACAACGGCCGGCGGGGCTCAGGGACCTCCGAGGTGGACAGCCTGGCGGGCTGGAAGCCCTCCGTGTACTACGTCATGCTGATTTTATGTGTAGCATCACTCATCATTTCCTGCTGTGCCTCTGCAATGTACACACCGATTGAAGGGTGGAGTTATTTTGACTCACTTTACTTCTGCTTCGTGGCCTTCAGCACCATTGGTTTCGGTGATCTGGTCAGTAGCCAGAACATCAAGTATGAGAGCCAAGGCCTTTACCGCTTTGGCAATTTTGTCTTCATACTCATGGGGGTGTGCTGCATCTATTCCTTATTTAACGTGATCTCTATTGTCATCAAACAATCCATAAACTGGATATTAAAGAAGCTGGACTGCAGGTGCTGCCACAGATGCCAAAGAAAATTATTTCATTCACGGAGGAACGTGGTAATGCCAGGAAATGTGCGCAGCCGGAGAAACATCTCCATCGAGACTGACGTTGTCAATGAGAGTGACACAGACGGACGCCGGCTGTCAGGCGAGATGATCTCCATGAAAGACTTCCTGGCCTCCAATAAAGTCTCACTGGCCATCATGCAGAAACAGCTGTCGGAAACTGCTAATGGCTATCCGAGGCAAATGAGCTCTAATTCAAAGCAAAATGGATTCTCTGGTGGGGTTGGAGCCCTAGCAATTATGAATAACAGACTGGCAGAGACAAGTGTGGATAGGTAAAATAATAACAGTAATAACAGTGAAACAGTGTGAACCATTTCAACAAGTATAGAAACAACGTGAATCAAGTGGAAATAGCTAGGGGGAGGTTTCGCCATGGGGTGGGATGGATGTCGACGGCATACCTCCTGTTGGAAGACCTCTGACACTTTTTTGGGGCTGTCACTTAATGTCTTTGCTCTTTGAATTGCGCCACTCTCAGCCTTCCTTCTTCCCCTTCCTTCTGTTCCTCAAACAGGTCACTGCAGGAGAAATTTAGTTTAGCCTTCAGATCAATTTTCCATGTCCTGTTCTCCTCCATTTCTGTGAAATACAGATTTCAGGATAAGAAATCTGTGGTATGGCAAGAAACCAAGTGTGTCTACTGAACACTTTCTTAATTCAAAGATTGTTCTGAGCTTTCTGTCTTACTCTCGTCGTACCTGTTTTCTAAAAGTAGCTTATCTGAGACCAAAAAAGGAATCAGCCTTTCTCTGTGATACTGCAGATCTAATTTAATGGAATTAAAAAACCCAATCTATTTTCTTTTATATATCACTTCTTAAATGTATTCCTATTGTGAAACAGCTAGGCTTGAAAAGCCAACTTCTGCTGCCATTAATATTTGTGTAAATCTGGTGTAATTCTATGAAAGTTGGTAGGCCTACTCTGGAGCTATTGTGATGTGAATGAGAAGAGAATTTGGCCTTTAGAATTTAATTTAGTCTTCCCTTTAAAAGGATACTGTCAAAAGTGATAGAATAAAAATTTATCCTACTTTTGTTTTCTTCTCTCCATTTGCAAAATGTGATTTTTTTCTAGGCTACTTTTTCTTCTAGAATTGAATCACTGTGGCTTTCTGTTTGAAAAATCAAATTAAATTGAAAACTGCCATGCTGACGAGTTGTATGAATTATTCCACAATAACAATCAGAGACTTTTCCAAATTTCTATTCATATTATGCTCAATTGTGACTGATGGAATTGAGCATCAGCATTATGTAATGCAACTGGTAACTGAGTTTACACAACAGGCTTTAGTATGCAATTAGATTGCCATGCCAACATTCAGTGTATTATTATAAGCCAAAATCACTTTGGCAGTGTCCTTTTTACCTTTCATGTAATCCTGTCATTCTTTACCTGTTTTTCTGGCTTTTGGTGATGACAATGACAGGGTCTTGATTAGGGAAATAGAAAATGTTTAACTCCTCATTTTTCTCAATGAAATGCTCTGAGTGTTCATTATGACTAGAAAGGAGACTTCAATGAGAAGAATAATAACGAGAAGAATATGAAAACAGGAAGCAAGGTGATCTTTAATGACAGTGAAATCATGCTTTGTATTAGATAACTGGAGAAATAAGGGATTAAATTAACATAAAGTCTAGCAAGAATTTAAGGAAGACTGGGCTGAATTCCTGATTCTCCTTTAACCATGCAATGCATTAAAGCTAAACCGTATATGAGAGTGTAAATAAGCAAAATCGGTCACAAAGGACCTGATCCAATTCCCCCTGAAGAGAACAGTACATGCATCAGGATTAAATGTTTTCTCACAGCTAGAAAACCTTGCAGAATACTACAATTTTAGGTGTTTTAAAACACCAGTATGCAGTTCTTAATTTCTCTCATTCAGAACAATGCAGATAGCCTCTTCAGTTTAATTTGTAATAGGAATTAATATCATATCCTTCTTCTTCATTCTGGCCGAAAGTTCTTTTATTTAGGTTCCTAATACTGTAGGATAACATTTTAATACTCATTTTAAGCAGTATTTGAATTTGAAAACAAAAACATACCTCTTGGAATCCTTTCATATAATAAAGTAAAACCAGATATTAGATTAAACAACTGTACTTAACTAGCGAAAAGTATTGCAAGCTCTTTTTGACATATTACAGCTAAAATGTCCTGATTAATACTCAAATCCTGCTATCCTTAGTTACAAGGAGAGCTTCAAGCTGGAGCCATTAGTCCAAATTCTGATATCAACTCAGCTGTGCAGCAGTGGAATATCCCTAATAGTATCCCTTCATATTTGCATCCATGTAAAATCCAAATCAGCTCCCAAACCCCAACTTTGGTGAGAAAAGCAGTCTGACTTGTTTCGGGGGGGGGAGGGGGGAATGTATTAGCAAAATTTGCCACTGAATTATTTTCGATGATACTATAGTACCCAAGATCCATTACATTGCTACACTTTTTTTTTTTCTCCCAAGACCTTCTTTGTCTCAACCTCACTGAATAAAAATACTTGGATATAAAAAAAGAAAAGTACTGCTCTGAATTCTTTCCAAATTCATTCAGCAATGCCTCTGTCACTGCCTGTAACCCCAAGATCTCGTTGTTACGGAAGCGTTCCTGATGCTGCCAACTAGCAGAAATCATTTAGGACTTGACTCGTTGCTTAATCAGGAGAGCATTCTGGGCAGAACAGCCAGAGTCTTGAAAACTGCAGCTTACTTCTCCATTTATGACGGTTAGTAACTTAGCTGGAAATGTCAGATTTTGCTGAGCACTGAACACAGGAGAAGTTACTCAATGCTACTCCCTTTTCCAGATGATTGAGGCAATGCACGTTATCGTCTTAGACAAACAACCAAAACATGCGAGTTTCTTTAGTTCATTTATTATATACTTCTGTCTCATCGTTAATGAAGGATCTGGCTTCCATATAGGATTTTCACTCAAATCCTTCCATATCTAATTAGCTTTCAAAATTTGGTTCTGGAAGTCTAAACACAGGGCAATATTCTTAGCAAAAAGGTGAGAAAGCAAACAGAAGGAGAGAAAAACATATATACACTGATGGAAATAGATAAAACATTGCAATCTGTATAGTCAATTCAACAGATTATTTAGCTTTTGGAATACAACACATCCTGGTAGCAGATCATTAAGATGGTCTTCAGATGGTTTCAACTGCTCCCAAGACATGAGACAGTTACGTTGCTCCTTTCCATTCTTTGTGATACCAAGCCTCTTTGTGATACCCATCACCACAGAGGAATCTTTATCAGCTATTTTCAATAGATCTGAAAACATCTATGGTTATGAAAGCAAGGGACTAATACGTAGTCTTGATCAAACAGATTGGGCAAGGCTTTATGAGATCTTTGGTGTACGCCAGCTCTGCCTTTGGTGATCAGTCCTGACCTTCTACTTTCTCAAGCACTGGCTTCCTCATGACCTGAGCCTGCCAGTTGCAAGGCTCTCTGCAGCAGTTTTGTGGTCTGACTTCATGTCCACTGAAGATAAAGAGGGAATAAGTGCACTAATTTTGTATAATCATCTCTGTTCAGATGTGAATTGCCGTTTCAGAGATGAAGGACCAGTACATTCTGTGACCGTGCCATCTTGTATCATGATGTCATCCTGTCCACAAAAGACCTCTGACTTTGTCATTGAGTTCCCCCTCTAGAAGCCACACTGAACATTGAATGAGGTAGCTTTACCTAGGAGACCAGTAGAATTCTTAGACAATATCTGGGGATAAATAGGAAGACTTTTAAGATCGGAAGGGGAAATCTCTGACTGTAGTCCAATGGTACTACTACAGTTGTTTTTTCTAAAGGCATTGGACAGAGAAATCCCAAAAAGCTCAGTTCATAATGTAGCATCAGGTTATTAAAGTCGTAAAACATGCAGAGGTATAAACATACACGTGCCAAAAAAAGCAGAGTGACAAATGCCCATCCTGTGTGAAAAATAAGATACAATAAGAATACAGACAACATCGCATTTCTTGCATTACTTTTTAAAGTAGTGATGAGGAATTAAAGGAAACAGTGTCAAATAGCCAGGGATCTATTTTAAAAGCTAATCTAAATTTTAATGCCATATTGCTTAGCACTAAAATCTCAGTCAACAAGACAGAAACTTGCTTTCAAAAGTACCAAGTTTCCCCATTGCCTGCTATGAATTTGCATGATGGCTAATAAGATACGAGTGTGGGTTTTTTGATGCAAAAATGTTTTGGGGAAAACCTTGGATGTACTGAGGCTCTGAATCTGCACTCAACAGGTCAGGAGTACCACTAAAATCAGTGGGTTAAACTGCAAGTAGCAGCCTGGCAGACTGAAACCGAAAGTCTTTAATGGAGTAATTTCCTGGAAATTGGGCTTACAGTTATGCCACCCCTTAAAATATCATTATTGTACAGTATAATTATTGCACATTGAAAGGAAATACTTAGTGCTAACCAAAATATGATCAAATAAGTAAAGGTAGCTCTTAGGGTTTTTTTGGCTAGTCTTAGGTTTTGTAACACTTGTGTATCAGATGCTTTGCTGGGTATGTAGGTGTCAAAGGACTTACATTAATTTATCTCCATGAAGGATGTGGTCCTCTGTTTACAAGGACATGAATAGGCTTTTCAAAGGCATCTAATTCCTGCTGAAAGTCAATTCACTTCCCACCATACATTGACTTTCAGTAGAAGTCCCTAATTCCCTTAGGCAATTTCAAAATCCCAGCCATGTTTTAGGTTTTGAATCTAAGCTGACCTGACAGTGTACCCAAAAAGTTCAAACACTTGGAGCAAGGTTTTAGTGCTGCAGCACAGTAATAGCTGAATTCATTTATTTAAAAGCCTTTTATAGTGAAAGCCTTGCATCAACCAAATAGAACAAGCAATGTTTACAGTTTGTTTGATTTAATCTTGGCCTCTGCCAGTTTTAATTATATTTGACGCTTTTATAAATTGAATAACAAAGAGAAGGTTGGGCTGGGCATGAAAAACAAACCAGCTTCATTTCTCAGACCGAATTAATCAAGAGAAAGAGGTCAATTTGGGGAAAGAGCTTTCTGATAAACATTATATTTGAATAAAGTTCCTCTGGAGGTGGAGGGTATTAAGTTGTTTGGATGACTCTTCTCCAACGGCTGTGGAAGTGGAGCTGTTTGCTATGACCTGCCGATGGCCCCGCTCTGGGAACAGCAGCTCAGTGAGCCTTAGCTGAGAGAAGGGTCAGCATTTCAATCAATACAGTTGCATCATCTGTTGTTTTGAGTTAGGTTACTAACATTTGGCTAATACTGTAATTCCTTGGAAGTCCAAGTATTTGGACTCCTTATTCCAGGAAATAAGAATACAATCCCTTCCCTCTTCCCTATTTTCCAAAGATCTCTTGTCAACAATGCCCATACAATACTCTGTGCTTACTGCTTAAAAGATTACATTTCACTAGGAAAATTAAAGCCATTGCTCATCTAAGTGGACCAACACAGTCCTATTCTTTATCAGATTCAAGAGAAACACAGTGTGAACACAAAGAATGGCACTTCAGGTCCGAGCAGTCAGAAGCTTTTTGATATGGCCCATGTTTATAGAGCTGCTTCACATCAAACCAGAGAAAAACCCCATCACTGCAGACGTTTAAAAACATCAGTAAATGTAAGAACAACCTTGTGGAATAGATGCACTAATTTATATTTTGTTTTTCTACAGTTCCACTCTAATATTTGCCTACAGTTTTCATGATTTGAAATAATTTGCAATAATAGAATAATGAATATAAATTTGCAAAGATTTTGAGAGGCATACTAGTGGGATTTGTTTAAAATGAAATATCCTTTTCCTCAGGCTGCCTAGCTTTTTATAAAAGGAAAGTTTGATTAAAATTAGAATTAACGGGCTCTCTTTCCATGCAAGTGTGCCAGTTGCTGGATTCCAAATGGATCTCCTACTAGGTGTCCATGCAGAAGCTCCCAGAGAGAGGCAAGATGGCCTAGTTTTCAAACGTCATCTTTTGAAACGTCTTTGAAAGCTATTCCCCCTTCCAAAGCAATAGAACACTCTCAGTGTTTTCTGTTTGTGGTCTTATCTGTGAAAACTTAACCTTGCTTTTTGATATCTTTAGAAGAAAAAGGTGCACATGAAGAAAAATGAAAATAACCTTACATAACCTTTATATGTACCACTTGGAGCTGCTAAAATCCTCCTCTTTTTGCTAACTCGAAGTTTGCGTCAGAGTTTAATTTCTCCAGCTCACCGAAGAGGTTTGGTCTTATTAGTGAATAGTCACAGTTCAAATCAAAGAACTTTAAAGCTGTGTTTGTTCATCTGTTCTAAATGCTGGAAACAAGCTGATGGTCTGAATAGTGTGTGCAGTGCTAAGTCTGTTAGAGTTAAAAAGGCTGGAATCACCATTGCTCACATCTCTGCAATGGTCAGGGAGACAATCTGTGACCCATAGAGTCCGTATTGCTGCAGTAGCAGCAATTGCTGGCTAGTAACCCCTGGGTGTCATATTGTCTGCTTCTAGTGTACAGGGCCAGAAGTAAACAGAGATAATGCTGTCCAGAACCACCAGTTCAGAAATTCACAGAATAATTTACTCTGGAAGAGGCCTCTGGATGCCATCTAGTCTCCAAACCCTTTTCCGAAGCAGGTCCAGCTAGTTCCTGTCCATCTCAGTGCAAATATCTGTAATTTGCTGGGTGATGCTGCTTCTGCATGTAGCATTCTGTTCACAGTGTGCTGAAAGTGCCCTTCTCATGAAATATTGACCACCGCCCCATACCAAGACGAAGTCACAACCCTTCCTCTGCAGCTATTGCATTTGTGCAAATACTTAGCTCTAAGTTAAACAAATTTCTTTGTAAATAGCATCTAGGCAGCTGCTTTTCTCAGCCTAATACATAGCAGATGGGTATTTTGATCCCTAGGTATCGTTATTGTTGGCAGTCTTATTAGAGACGGCAAGGACTGAAAAGGTCAGTCAGTCAGCCCTAGGCTCCTAGGCAGGGGTATTACCCCTTTGGTAGGCAACCCGTGGCGTCTTGGCTTGGCTCTGCACGTTGGATTTGGCTGCGTTCTCGGCTTAGGAACTGATTCTGCTCCACTGAAATCAATGGAGGCTTTGCTACCGGGCTCTTTATCTGTCATTTTTCACAAGAATTAATTTCACTTTACAAAATAATCTAAAGAAATGTTGACTAGCCTTTTGCTCTGCTTTTACCACCAGCTGTGCAAATGCTAATTTTACTCATGCAGTACTGTGTTCTGCACCAGCTTATTACCCAGGGACCATTATTTGGTCTACGAAATAATAATCTACTTATAAGGAAGACTTATTTAAAATTGAAAGCATCCAGATTATTAGCTCTAAGAATTGTTTGGTAGTCACTCATTTCCTCAGCTGGAAAACTCTGACAAATATCACATTTTCCCTGAAATTTTCCCTGCAGTTCTGCAAGGGCAGGTTTTGCTCTGTGCTGACTGCCTGTGTCAGCTTGTTCTTTCCCTCAACTTTCTTCCCTCAGTCCATACCTGCAAGATCTTCTTCCCTTCTTTTTTTCTTTCCATTCATCTTTGTCTCATTTAATCAAATCCTTCTCCTACCCAAATATACCATGGGGTTTGCCTCTGTTGAATATTGCGCTTGAAAGTGGACTCAGTCAAAAAAGATTCCTGTAAAACTAACACCTCTTTATTCAATATAGATTCAGAGCCATACCCCATCCATTAAATGTAATGATAAAGATGCGTTTTTATTATTTTTCACTCCTACTTCCACTGAGAGTATCAAGACAGCTTTCAGGAAGTTGGAATTAAAGTATCACATACAGGTACTTGGATGGAGAGCAGCAGCAGTGTCTTTGACTCCTTGGCAGCTGGAAGGGATATTCTGCCTCTTTTTGTACATCCAATTGGCCTGCAATTTGCATGGACACTTATGTTCTCTATGGATGCCTTCAGTAAAGGCTGATGAGTTGATTCAGCTTCATGTTATCAATATTTGTTGCTTTTGGCTTACTATATTTTTAATAAATGAGTGGGTCTGCATTGCTCTGTGAGCACAGTAACAATCAGTAACACTCCAGACTTCCCCACATATTAGGGAAACAATAGTCTTGACTTCAGTTTTCTTCCTTTGATAAGGACTAATCTTCATAGCTGCTGTAAAACACAACCATGGCATAGATGTTAAAGATTTTTATCTCATCAGCTTCTCGGCCATGATGTCATTGGCATTTGAGTAGAATTTCTCCCACCAGTACCAGAGGCAATAATAAGATGTTCTTAAAGCATTTTTGCCTCATGTCTTAGGGAAACAAAGTGCATGGGATCAGACTGTACATATGTGTCTGTGTGCCTCTGCTCCATTTTAAACATTGGCCAGTTTCAAACAAAATTGCCAAAGGGGGAGAGGTCTCACACAGAATTGACTTCCTACACCTTTTGATAAATGTTAACACCCCACCTGAGAAAAAGTCTGAGAGGCAGGCTTGCAACCTGCTGGATACAAGAAAAGCCACACAAAGCAGGTCAGGAGGAAAACAAAGTGAGGCACAAAGAGAGAATGATGTTCCAAATGTCCCATCAGCCAAGAAGGTGTTAAACAGAGCTTACACCTTCCCAGACTCGCAGCACAGATCCAAAGGGAAAACAGTTTCATGTGGTCCAGTGAAGACAGACCTATGCTTTTGTCTCATAATGTATCTAGCTTTTAGTAAAAGTAGTTGTCTTTGATTGAGAAATTGTTTCATATCAGCAGTAAGATTTTCTGACCTTCTTTCTACAAATTCCTGAAATACGAGGTCCTGCAAAGCATCAAAGAGAGTGTTGCAATATTTTGGTATCACTAAAAAAAAGATCCCTTTAATCTGCCAGGATTTTAACTTTTTTTATTTATAGCTCAATCAGCTTCTCTGCTAGCTGCCCTGAGCTCTGTTACCTTCTTTGGATGCCCAAGGCTTAAAGGCCCTATGCTTAAACAACCAAAACCACAGAAATGTGTCACCATATTTGCAAAAGATTTGGTCCTCGTTTGACACCATGTAATAGGTCTGTGCAATAGCAAGAATTAGTATCCGCAGACCACAGTCTCTGACAATAAGAAAACAGAGAACTTTTTGTCATGCTCGTAATGAATTTCCAGTGCTAGAGATTCCAGTTGTCCCAGGCATCCTATTGCAGAGCATCATCAACTTTACTTTTAAACATTTTTTCAAATGCTTAATTTCACTCTCCCTTGCTACAGCCGAGGCACATTTTTTGTATTCTAGCCATGCTGAATACAGAGAGCAGAATATTCCCTTCCTTTTCCAAAGGAAGGTATTTTTTAGAAAACCTCCTCTCAGTCTTCGCTACTCCAGACTAGAAAAATCCCCTTCTATATGTGACGTTTTCTATAGTTGCTCTGTTGTGCTCCAGACTGTCTAGTTGATCCACTCAAATACGCTCAAATATTGTGTTCAGTTTTGGGCCCCTCACTACAAGAAGGACATTGAGGTGCTGGAGCGTGTCCAGAGAAGAGCAACAAAGCTGGTGAAGGGTCCAGAGCACAAGTCTTATGAGGAGCGGCTGAGGGAACTGGGGTTGTT
>NW_008795405.1:9343435-9355885 GCF_000699145.1 Aptenodytes forsteri
ACTGCCCAGGGAAGTGGTTGAGTCCCCATCCCTGGAGGTATTTAAAAGACGTGTAGATGTGGTGCTTAGGGACATGGTTCAGTGGTGGACTTGGCAGTGCTAGGTTAATGGTTGGACTCGATGATCTTAAGGGTCTTTTCCAACCTAAATGATTCTATGATTCTACACAACATCCTTTTTATTTAGGTTCTAGGCTGGTGTTTGCTATTTTAAAATGCTGTTGATTCATGTTCAGTTTGTCGTGTGCTATTAATGCCCAATTCTTTTTTGCAAAACTGTTACCTAAACTGTAGTGCCTCCATGCAGGTGATTATTCCTATATACCATTTTACATGTATTGTTGTTGAATTACTTCTATTTTTTCAGATCCCTTTCACATATCCATTTTGTTTTGAATCCTAGTCCTTCAGCATCTTTGCCAACCCTGACTATCTGGGATCATCTTCAGACTTAAAAATTGTGTTCTCTATTCCATCATCCAGGTTATTAATAAAAATATTGATCCAGAGCAAGTCTTGCAGAACCCAGTAGATACCTTCTTCCAGTCTGAAACTAAACTATCACTGTTGTGATAGTAAACTACACATTCTGTTGTCTGAATACGGTTTCCCAATCAATTTTGCACTCATCTTGTGTTAGTTTAATCAAGTGTAAATAACAGTAAGCTGCAATTGCAATATTTTTATTCCAGGTCATGAGATATGAGCGAGAAAAGCTTTAGCTTTCAGATCCAAGTGAATTTAAACAACTGATTAGTAGGGTAAAAAGTAGTTAAGCTTTAAAATCACACAAAAAGAAATCTTGATTTACCAAGCCTCCAACACGAAACTCCACTCTGTCCTTTTACAGTTACATCTTATAAAATAAGTGTATTCCCAGCGCTATAGAAGTATATGAAACTACTTGAAAGATTACCTGAAAGAATTCAATCAAAAAAATACAAAAGTACGTTGACAATACACGGTAGGATTTGGGTCAGCTTTTTTCCTCCACATCATGTATTTCTGTTCTACTAATTAAAATCCATTAAAAAAAAGTCAAACATCAGCATGGAATATTTTTCTATAAATATGAGTTCAATTTTAATTTAAGTTTGTACATCAAATCCTATTTTAGGTGAGGTTATGCTAGACATATTTAACCTAATTGGCTAAAAGTACTGAAACACAGAACAACTTTTTGTGTGTGTGTGCCAAAAAGGTTTTTCAAGAACGATTTTCCTGTGATGTGTCAGGCTGTTGATTATCTTTTTGAAACATTGATCTCTGTGAGGACAGCAGGAATAGAGCCGTGTGACCAGCAGATCATAGAAACTTCCTTGCTTCAATCCCCAAACAAACCTTGTGGCTTTGTAATGAATATGCTGAATGTGAGCGACTTCCTTATTTATTTGTCTAAGGCATCTCGGCTCCTGGTCCACTAGCAAATGCTTGTCTAACAGAAAAAAAAACTGTGTAAAATGTACTTTGCCTTCCCATCAGATACCCATCATAGATAAGTATTTTTTGCAGGGGAAGTTGGCCTGAGCCAAGGCTTGCTGGAGGGAAATCGTGCTGCTCCCTCTCGTAACCCTGGAGAGTCACACATCAAATATACAAAATCTGCTTTGTAGGAACTAAGCCAATACAGTGAAGCCATCACTCTCTTGATTTTGATAAACTTGAATGGGCTCATGAGAGGAGCTGTATCACGGCTGTTTGGCAACAGTAATAACTGCAATAAGCAGTTTCCAGCACAGCACAGCACAGACCTAAATGGGGCCTCTGGAAGCAAATATAAGTTAATAATAATAGCAAACAACAGAGACAATGTAGAACAGGGCCACAGAGAGGAAAGTGATGAGAACTCACCAAACATACTCCTCATCTTCTTACTACCGTTAGGAATTGACACTGGATGTCGATGAGGACTAGATGTAGGTTGGGACTTTTAAAAGGGAAGCACCGGTCTCCTTTCAGATGCATGGTAAAGGGGGAAATTTATAGGGCTGCTTTTTCAAGAAGTTGCCCCTAAGTGTGTAAGCGAAACAGCCTGCTGCATGCAGCATCCTGGTAATCCTATTGCCACAGTGAGCTGCAGCAGGGGAATACATGACAATCAAAGCATGTTTGTGTTATTATAACAGGAATGGAGTATTATTCCACAGGGAAGAGAAGGACTTAAGTATCTTAAACAGACCAGGTTAGTCCCAAATACTAAAATTTCCAAAAGACTTAGATGACTTAGGTGACTGAGCCTCAAATTATTTTCAGTCAGGTTCCATAGGCCACTTTAAAACAGCGGCTATGTTTCCAACACCAGCCTGCTTTGACGGTCCCCTTATACCACAGCTCCACAGAAAGCGGGCAACATAATCGTGTCACCCCAAATGCCTCCTTCGACGTGAATACGGCCACCACACGCTTCCAGCTCCACGTGCTGAGCTGGGGCCCTTCTGCGCCTGGAGGGTTCGAAGGCACACACGGCCCTATCCCACAAGGGTTGCTCTGTTTGCAGTAGCAAAGCATTTCCCCGCTCTTGTGGTTTGTTTTCATGGTTATCCAGCTCTGATTTTCCCAGGGAGAGGGCTGGCCAGCCAGGCAACCACACGTGCTGGAGGCCTCGCAGGCATCATGTCCCAGAGCACCCACCCGCAGCCCTGTGTTCAGGCACGGTGGCAGCAGAAAAGGCTGTGCCTCAGGCTGTCTGCTCAGCCTCCAACAGAGGTTTCGCTGCCCAGCCAGCAGTTCAGGTGCCCAGACCCCCTGCACGTTCCTGGGGCAGATGCTTATAGGGATGGGCAATTTTGGGAGAGCTAGTACAAAATTTGTAGAAATTTAATTCTTTCATATTTCTACCCCTGCATCAAATGTGGTTGAAAATAACCAAGGGGTTCAAATGCTTTCAAAGAGCCCAAACAGTTGTGTTCCCAGCTCATTACCAACAAAAAGTGTGAGCAGGAGGCTGTAACATGACACACCTCTAATACTAAACAGGTATTGTGATGGGGGGAAAGGAATCTGCATCTGACCCAGTCTAGCTGCCAGCACAAGTACTCTAATAACTAATAAGAATCAGAGTATTCCAGGAAAGAATATCAGAATATTTCAGGCTCAGTGGAAAATCTGAAAAAAAGAATAATATTTCACGTACACACAGCTAGAGGTAACTCTGAGGCACTCCAGAAACACTGTGTTATTAACAGATGTAATACCACAAACCACTTGAGTGTATTCTATTTTAAAGGGAAAACATTAAACCATATGAGATGGATTCTGAATGATATTTATAGAGACAAGTAAAAAAGCTATTGCCTGTATCTCCAAAGGCAGCTGAATGATGACACCTGCTCAAGGTGCAAAGCAGGTAAAAAAAAAGTAGCATGTTAAACTGTATTAAGAAGATGTGTTATTGTGATACATAGATCAGATATATGTCCTCCTCCTGGTTATTACTGTAATAGTTTGACAAAAAGATGATTACAAAAGTAAAAAAATAAAGGCCAAGGAAAAGCAATTAAAAATATTCAAATCAGAGGTCCCTAAATGCTTCTATCCAAGGCATGCACATAGGAAAACAAAAAGTCAGGACTATTTGCAGATCTGAGTCATGAATGTGAGTCTTGCTTATACTACGACTGGAAAGAAGAGGAAAAACAAGGGGCACAGGGCATGACTGAGAAAAGCCAGTCCTTCAGCACGAGCTCTGCTGGGTGCTCAGGAGAGCAGCTATTCCCTCCTGTGCAGGTACAACAGGAGCAAGACTCACGTCTCACTCGAGTCCCAGGGTGCCCAGCAGAGTTACCACTTGCAGAATAAAAGGAACAGAATATATTGGGACCCATTTGGTTATTTCTATTGAAAGAATTAAAAAGGAATGAATTGGAATAAAATGCAAAAAAAAGGCAAATAAAAGGTAAAAAATTGCACTTTTAAGACTGTGTTTAGTTAATGCAGAACAATAACCATGTAAAGAATGCAACAGAATTTAAAAAATGGATATTTACATAAATAATAATTGTACTATCTATAAAATAATGCTTCTGAAGCATCACTCTTCCAGGCAAATAATGTTAAGAAAAAATTGCCCTCTCCTGCATAACATAAATTTTTATAAAAAGTGCATGTGAAGGTTTTACACTTTTCTCTTTAGCAGGTGGCATTAAGGACTCGTAACTAGACCAATAAGCCTCTGCAGTTCTCCTAAACACTGTTTCCCATGTTACTAAATTGCTCAGGAAGTACATGAGCAAAGCAAATTTACTTTAGAAATGTATCTGTGCTAAAAGCAATATAGATCCCGTAACAGAATGTTTATTGAAAAAGCAAAATCTATGTTTATATACTGCAACCATATCATACATTTCAAGATTTTCTTCTCTGCTGACGAATGCTCAGGAAAGCAACAGGTTTGTTACAAACAGATGCAAGCTATGAAGTTCTTTTTCAGCTTTGGTAAATGCTGTGAGCTGCTTAAGGGTGAAGCACTTCAACAAACAGATTTTTTTGGGGGGGTAAACTGACAGTTTTACACCAGGGAAGGATTTGGCCTTTGGCACTGTGGGGCCCAAATATTAGACCAGCTCTTTCCCATTAAAATAATGTACTGCTCTCTCCAAAGCCTTCTGGAGTGCTCACATTTCTGATTCTTGCAGCAGTTAGATATTAGAATAACAGTAGGGGTACAGTGTAGAAGTACATTTACATTAAAAGACCTGTAAGGAATACTAGTGTGCTAATACATGTAGCTGTATGAATCTTTTAGATTGCATTTTAAGTGTTGTATTCCATCATCTTATTCTACTTTAACAGCTATTTGCTTTTTGCAGAGATTGGGAATTGGTACATAAGCTTAGCATCAGAGATTAGGCTAATGTTCCATGAAGATGGGCAACTGTGATAATATATCGTTCAAAACTCACATTTTATCAGATTCAAGTCTTTCAAAGTGATTTTCCCACTATTTCTTGAATTACATATTCTTTTGATGACAGTTTCTCATTAAGAGATATTCAGTTATTGACCAGCTATTAGAAAGATCGATGCAGCATGCTGAAAGCAATAAGGAGGTATAAAATCTGACCCTATAAAAGCACTATCGTCACCAAGTTTGGCTCCCACAAACAAGACGCTATGAGAGTATTGATAGCATGCAATCCATTTATTTTCGTGCCCAGAAATGGTTTGTAAATTATTTAAAAATTAAGATACTGATATTTTTCTATTCAATAACAGATAGCAATGTTATCATATGTGCGTGGATTAATTTGGTAACATTGACCAAAATGACTACTTGCTTAACACTACAAACCAGCAGACATTAGGAAACATGTTGGGTTTTTTTTCAAACAGCTTTTCAGAGTGTGTAAGGTCAGGATAAGTGGCACTGCTACAAGGCACAGAAACTTATGGCTGGTGGTTTGGGGTGAAAGTGGGATTTGGCACTTTGGAACACAACACAAAAGTGTTTGCACAAGTCAAAAGGCCGCTGTATCAGCAGAGATTTCAAGCCTTTCAAGCAAGAGGGCTTTTTGTAGCTCCTGCCGTATGACGGGGATGCAGCCTGGCCCCCATAGCAGCCCCCAAAGCAGGGGGCTGCTCTCAGCCCCACACGCAGGCCCTGCTCCCCCCTCACAGCTGCCAGGCATTTTGGGGAGGCACCAGGCGATCCCCTGACGCTTGGGACGAAAGCCAGTGGTGAGCCAGTCCCTCAGGGGAGCAGTGTGCCTTGGCATGTGGCCCACAGGGCTGCGCTCAGCAGGGAGGGCTGGGGAGAAAACCAAGCTTGTGCAGCACCGTGACAGACCCCTGCCCGAGACCTGCCGAGGGTGAGGTGTGTCTGGATGAGACCCCGCTGAGGGGAACCAGGGTCGGATACGGCCCTGGGATGGCCGGGCGGGGCCAGGGGGCTGGGGCTAGGCCAAGGCCGGGCCAGGACATGGGCCCATGGCTGGGCAGGGCAGGGCTGTGGAGAGCTGGAGACCGGCCCTGCTGCAGCATCACTGGGGCAGGGGCTGATGGCCCCGGGGGGCTGACATAGGGTCCTAGGCTGTGGGCAGGGTGGGAGAGGCTGGTCAGGGCAAGTGAGGCCCTCAGTGCCCTGATTCATGTGAGGTTTGCCCTGGTGAGGGCGAGAGCTCCAGCTTAGATATCCAGGGCTGCCCCTAGGCATGGTGTCTCAGCTGGTGGAGCTGAGAAACAGCCATTTTAGGCAGGAACTTTTCAAGGGGCAGCGAGAGCATGACAAGGTTCGTGGTTTGCTTCAGCTCAGTTTCGGTTCCCCACAGAAGCCACACCAGTGATGCCCCCAGACCCCACCAGCCGTTTGCTCGGTGTAGTGTGGCACGACATGGTTGCTCCCTTGCAGCGCTGTAAGGCCCTGCCATGTCCTGTGATGGGACTCAGCACTCACTGCTGAAATGAGAGCCTGTCAATTAAATGCTCTCTAATTTAATTTGCCTGTCATGGACTTGGGCAAGAGTGTCTCTAACCCTGTCTGTTAGTTAGCACAGCTTGTCAAAATGCTCTCGTGGTCGCAGCAAACAGCTAAATGAGACACTTGTCCCTTCTTACGTGATGTATCAAATCCACGCATACAGCTCCCATGCATGTTGTTTGCTGAAAAGCAGATGTTTCTGTTCATTGAAACTCACTCGCTATAATTAAGATGATTTTTATGTCTTCAGTTCTATTTTTTCAGAAGTTATTCTTGTGGCTGCGTTTGTGCTCCTGACAAAAATGGTATCAGTGGTGAGTGGGGGGAGAACGCAGTTCCCACATGGGAAGTAAATGATCTACATTGTTCTCAGAGCATAACCCGGGGCTTGTGTTTTACAGATTCCTGAAGGCCTCTCCTCCTGCTTTGCTTAAGATAAGATAACAAATGCTGCAGGAAAATGCATTGGCTTTGTGTAAGCGGAGGACAAATACTCAGATTGAAATCCCTGTTGGAAACAAATTATCAGATCTCATTTTTGTTCTTCTAAAGAGCAGACTCCTATATCCCAGGTTAGTGTCTCAGTCACGAGGTCATGGACTGCTTTCTTTGGGTTATATCTGTCTTAGAAAAATGTTACTATAGGCCTGAAAAGTTCTCCAATTAGTAAATGACAAAAAAATGCAAATTATTTCAAAGGAGAATTAGGCAAACTGGTGGGGAAAAGGTCTGTCAAGGGTGCTTCCAGGTACTTATTTGTTTGAAAACTAACCTCTGTGATCATTGTTGAGCCTGAGTGTACGTGGTGGAACAAGACCTTTCCCTAGTATGTTCCACAGTACAGGTTGCCCTTTCCTCCACACCAGGCTTTGCTGGAGGCTTGTTGGAGAGCAGCTCAGATCACCCCCTTCACTTGTGCCTTCACTTCCTTTTGAAGGAAACCTGGAGGTCTCAAGCCCACTCTCTGGATGTGCCACTGATGCATGGCCAGGGAAAGCTGGGGGACCAGACCTGCAGCATAGGTCATGGAAGAGCTCAGTCCTGTAGCTCCGCGCAGCATGTTTCACACCTTCAATTTCTTTGCCTTCCTAGCACAATTATACAGAGGAAAGGCAATAACTAATGTCACAGCTGAGACATTACTCCACTGCCTTTTTTTTTTTTGACCAATAGAGAGTTTATTCTAAGGCATAAAATTCTATGTGATCTATTTTAGTGAATAGTTGGGGTGGTGAAGGACTCTGCTGTTCTAGCTGAAAAAAAAAAGTACCATTTTCATCTTGACTGTAGTGCACTGTCTGTGGCACAATGGACTGATGATGGAGCAGGCCTGATAAGTACTTACCAAGCCGAGACAGGACAAATGCATGTAAATGTCGGCATGAATCTGGTTGTTCTTTATTCATTAGCTGTCAGTACCTTTGAACTTAATATTGTTTTCATTTCCTCTTCCTGTTCTTCATTTCCAGTGCAATTGATACCAACCAACAAGTACTGTTAGGAATGTGTTGTGCTTTACATTGAGCAGCAGGCTTGTTTGATATTAATAGCTTTGGGTACATGAGGCTAGCTTGTCATTACCTGACATTACCCTTCCTTTATATCAATGCCAATGAGACTAGAGGAGCTTCTGGGAAGCTACAGATATTGAAGATTCATGTTCTGCCCCTTTACTCTTTTTGGTACGTTCAAATCTCAAGTTTAGGATCCTGCCTTCCAGACACTGAATATTCATCAATTCCGGTGAACTGATAGGCTTTCAATTCCAACTGTTGAGTTGGAATTGAAAGCCTATCCAGACGATTAGATCTTCAGACAAGGCCAGTGCACTAGCATGATAATGGAAGATAATAGAAGAGGCTATGCAATGTTTTTTGTACTCTTCATTTGTTTGCATTCTAACTTGGCTTCCTTTAGTTAGCAACCTCTTTTGCTGGGGATTTTTTTTCAGTCTTTGTGTTCTAAGAATCTCAGTCTTCAGATGAAATAACCACAAGTTCTGCCATTTTTTTCCAATTAAAAGTGTTACTTCTGACATTTATTGGGTGACTGGTTTCTCTTAGTGCTTATTAGTATAGTCCTAATGAAGTAGTGAGGCAGATTTTGGACAGGTTTTTTTCAGTTTATATGTTTTCTACTTTGTCTGGTTACTCTAATCATGTCTGAAAGCCTTGTTCTTACTCTAAGGGGTAGCCAAGTAGCTTAAACTAACTTTTGACAATGGATTTGCTTTTACCAATACTGAGAGCAGCTGGGGGGAGAATTGTCCTTCATGTCAAGTTTCGGGGACCTTCCTGCTAAACTTGTCCTCTTTTTTACTTTTAAGACTCCCACAATTTACTGATTACTTCCTGTTACTTCCTGATTGACTCAGGTTTTCATAGCATGCCAGTGCCACTGTGATAATTTAAAACCACTTGTTGCTGATGAAAATAAATGTAAGTGGTCTCATTTACCTCTCTTGACCATTATTTTTGATCTGAATGTCAGAAGCTGTGCTCAGAGGAAGTCTGCATATGCAGATTGACAGAAATCTGTGGGCACTCATGGAAATTTGCTACTTAGTAAGCTGGCAGTTTCCTCTGCATTTATGGCATTCCCTCTTCCCCCTGCATACAGCAGATGTAGCACCCTTATGAATTAATTGTCTGATATACAGGAGCAGAATGAGTTTCCATATCTTCCTCTACTGCAGTCTTCTGCTTCTAAATTAAAATGTTTGATTGAAAAGGAGATGACTGAAGGTTCCGTTTCTCCCTGATTGTTACACCAGGGTTCTTGTAGCCTGTTTAATGGAATTTGTGGTGGGACAGATGACCTCAAAAAGAGCAAGGAAGGATTTTTCTCCTTTCCATTCTTTATTCGCAGAAAATACAGAATACTTCATTGTGTCTTCTCTGGGAACAGCTACAGGGAAAAATGATATTGAGTCATGTAATTTTACCTCAAGCCTGTTGCCTTAGACAAAAGTTTAGTATTTTTCTTTCGAGTTGCCAATTTTACAGGTGAGGATGTCTATGCAGTTTTGGAGCGCATATCTCTGCAAGTCTGTAGAGATGAAAAAAACCCATGAATTTTTTTTTTTGCCCTCCAAGAGGAAGTAACTGTGAAAGTAACAACACTGAGGAGATCTGGAGTATGTTCAGATGAGAAGTTTCAGGCATGACTGCAGTAGGGAAAACAGCGGAGTAAAGATCTGGCAGTCTGTTTTTTATTGTGAGCCGAGAAACGGAGCACAAGGTGCCTAGGGATTCTGCCCATGCAATTGCCGTATGTACAGGCAATCTGCTAATGTATTTAAGGGTTGTGTTTTCATTGCCATTGTTGTCCAGATAGCTCATTTAAAAACTAGCAGCGGATTTATTTGCACATGCTACTGTCATACCTAGAGTAAAAAAATCAGCTTGTTCCTAGATGTTAAAGTTGCTTGAATTTATGCAAGTGGATTTTCGAAGATTCCTGCAGAAAAGAATCCAGTTTAGTTTATTTGAATTAACTCCTCCAAGGCTTCTCCTTTATTTTGCAAATGTTTCCCTTATCTATGTGCTTTTCCTGGGATGGTAGCCAAATGTTAAGAGAATGATAATACTAAATAGATTAAATGGCAGCACTATGTAAGGCAATGCTTTTTTCATATTGTATCTGTAGCAGTCTAGGAAATGAGGCTGAACTGAAATCCCCAGTATAAGCTCATAGCCCAGACTGTGCAAGAGGAATGATTGAGATACATCCCAGAGACATATTCAGCTAAACTTCCTTTGAAAACTGCATGATTTATCTCTTGCATGTATGTGTGTGCCTTATGTTAGCTCTAAACAAATCTTAATCTGTTCACCTTGCATAATCATTGTTCTTGTGTTCACTGTTCTTACTGCTGTGTAGCTCTCCTTCCAACTTTCAGAATTGTTTGCCTCTTAATGACCTGATAGCAGACAAGTTTTATGGTAAAAATACTTAAAATTACTTACTCTATCATTTCATGTCCTGGAGATAGAAGTAGCAGAAGTATCTGTAGTAGGAAAAGGGATGACAATTTCATTTAACTGCAAGCCTTTTAAGAAACCCCTGTCCACCTAGCACTTTGTGGTTATCACCATGCAACACGTCATGGTCATCTGAAATTTCTCAGTGACAGTGGACAAAAATCTGACCATCCTACTTCAAAAGCACTTACCTTTTGTTCAAGCAATCGGAGGTAACTTTGCTCCAGGTTCAGCAACATAGCACAAAGTCGAGCAATTCCATTTGCAGCAAAGATGTACGAGCAAGCCAAATACACTTTCCAATATTAAAAGAATACCTGTATCTGGCCATTAAGTATATAATCAGACACTTATTGTACTTGCACAATTATCCCCAAAGCAGCACTACTTTAAGCACACATTTTATTAAAATAGCTTTGATCTATAATAGCTCTAATATTCTGAGAATATGTCACAAAGCTGCAAGGTAATTTGTAGATATTCTGCTCCTTGACAAGTTGGTTTAGACACCTTAATAGCACTTGCTTTAATAAAGCACCACAATGCAGGTGGTTCCCTGGTGTATTTAAGACATTTCTCTTTTGTTGTCACTAGTGATTATCTTGATGAATCTCTTCTGAGAACATTGGCTTCCAGTCCACTTTACCTCACTCTTCTCAGGGAGGAGAATTAAATTTAGCCATGCGCAGTAATGGGTTACATCCATACTTGGATGAAGTGTATTAAGTGTTGTGCATTTACATCATACTTATTGGTGTTTTTCTGGAGTGTCCTGTGCTCATATTTGGTAAGGAATCATTCAAGCCAACAAACTGATCCATCTGAGAGAAGTAGAAATTAGATCAAACTCCAGTTCTAGCAGACATACCGAACGTGGGCTATGGGTAGGGACACTGGACAAGGTTCTGGGTGTTGCATTGTGGGGAGGGAAGAAGAAAATCCTTCTAAGACCTTGAAAGTAAAGGTCATGTCTGCAAGGATTAGAACTTGAAACAGCCAAGTGGCTTTGTGCTAATCATTACGCTAGTGCAAATGTTGTGGTAAAGATAGAGCCTGGTTAAACATCCTTAGGCCTTGCTAGGCCATCTGTTCTGAATGTGAAATTCAAAACTGTATTTATTAATGAAGTATTTTGAAGCCAATGAGCTATAGAAATTGTTTTTTTTCCCCAGCAGCTTACACTGTCTTTGCTTATCAAAGTTAGACCCTACAATTTCTGTTCACTAAGTACAGCAGCTACATCTCTTCCTGACAAGACTCAGAAATCTCATCAATCGCAAGTGGTTCAACTGAATATTTTCTTGGCGAAAATTATGTGAGTCTAGAGAAAAAGACACAATGGTACTTTGAGCCTTCAGAGAGCAGCCTGGCTCTGACGATTACAAAATGGGGCCCATAAGGGGAGGGAGATAATTCCATCTCTCACTAAATCACTCATTTGTGTTCTTTGCTCCTCAGATAAACACTTCAGAAGGCAACTGTTGCTTCCCACTTCCTCTTGCTTATGGATGTCCCTTTAACTAACTGGACTCTTCAAATATGCATTCATATAGAGGCAGCTGAAGTATGGTGGTGAGCGCTACACTGCCTATAATTAACACAGCCTACTTGGAACTGCGAGTTTGAAAATCTGTTTTACTGAACAACAATATTTATTCTCTAATGTCACTTGAAGACACTTTTTTCAGCTAACTGTGATGAAACAGCAGCAGCTGTCTCCTTCAGTTCCATTTTGCTCCAATGGATAGATGTGCCATCTTGTTCTCTCCTTCAAGTGCTCTACACTTGTGCCAACATTTCATAATGGATGTGGAAACACTTCTGCAATGTTTGGGCTTAGTGAGACAATTTTGAGCTATGGATTATGCAGAACTAAACAAACCTTCCCTGGTCTTGTGTGCTGGTTTTGGCTAGGGTAGAGTTAATTTTCTTCATAGTAGTTAGTATGGGGCTATGTTTAGATTTGTGCTGAAAACAGTGTTGATAACACAGGGATGTTTTCGTTACTGCTGAGCAGCACTTACACAGAGTCAAGGCCTTTTCTGCCTCTCAC
>NW_008795405.1:9356265-9362762 GCF_000699145.1 Aptenodytes forsteri
GGGGGGGACGTTTGGAGTGATGGCGTTTTGTCTTGCCAAGGAACCGTTATGTGTGATGGAGCCCTGCTTTCCTGGAGATGGCTGCTGATGGGAAGTAGTGAATGAATTCCTTGTTTTGCTTTGCTTGTGTGCGCAGCTTGTGCTTTACCTATTAAACTGTCTTTATCTCAACCCACCTCACTTTTACTCTTCTGATTCTCTCCCATCCCACCAGGGGAG
Organism: Aptenodytes forsteri; assembly: GCF_000699145.1. Lineage (NCBI taxonomy): Eukaryota > Metazoa > Chordata > Aves > Sphenisciformes > Spheniscidae > Aptenodytes > Aptenodytes forsteri. Next base: position 9,356,485 of record NW_008795405.1, read on the forward strand.
AGTGAGCAAGCGGCTGTGTGGTGCTTAGTTGCCGGCTGGGGTTAAACCACGACACCTTGCCAACTACAAACTAGATCTGCAAAAGCCCTTTAGTCCAGCTCTGTTCTCACCATTCTTCCAATCCTTTCTCTGTCCCTCCCTGTATGGACTAGGAAGTTGCTATGCCAGACTTAAGTGTCATGTTCCCAGCTGTAAGGTGTGTTACACTGCCCTCATTTGTCATATGCAGCCTTCAGCCCCACCAGCTTCATTGCCCATTTGGGCACTTCTGCAGTTGTGTTTGTGCTCTCCCCTCACAGTTCCATCTGGGTGGGAACGCTCTTCCTGAGCCTTCCTCTGCTCAGAGCCAACTCCTGGTATTATGGTGATCTATTGCTCGGTACTTCACTTTTTTCCTTGATTATCTTCTCAGGTAATGGGAGTTTAACAGAACAGTACATTGACAAGAAAAAAATAGCCATTTTAATTGTCTCAGTCATAAAATTCAGACGTTGGCCAAATGGTCACAACTTGAGCAATAAAAAAAAAGTCTCATTGCTAGCCTTGATAGTGATTTTATAGCTCCTATAGTTGCAGTACATGCTCAGGTTGCAAGAGGTCTAGCTTCAAGTTGCAGCTGTACCCAAGTGTTCAAGCTGGTTTCTTCCTTCTCCCGAGGAGTATCTTGCTGGTAGTCCAGTTTTCATATATAGACACTTATTTCTACAGGAAGAGGGTCTGAAAACCTGGTATTTCACCTGCTAGGTTACCTAAGAGGTCAAGTTATTGCACTGTGACTGTTTAAATATTCTATACAAATATTAATATGTAATACAGCTGCAATAAAAGAGAGGGAGAAAAAGACCTGCCCTAGAGCAGCCTGTCATCTGGTAATTAGATTACGCTCCAACAGATGGGATATCTCCAGCCTCTGATTCTTCAGAACCATTGCATCTTTCTGAATTGTTCCTCAGCTAGTTATTGAAAGGTGAAAAAAGCTGATTTACATTTTGTCTGTGCTTCGTCTTTTCTTTCATTCACTACTGGACATGATGGGATCATGCTTAAAGGGCTGCAGTTCACTGATTCTGAGGTCTGCTACCAATTCTGTCATTGCAGTCACTGTAGTGACCCCCTTCCCCCTCAGTCCAGTGAGTCTGAATAACAATTTCAGTATAAACATTGTGGCGTGCCCTAGATGCAAGAGTTAATATCAAAGTTTTCTGGCAGGCTTGTGTAAGTTAGTGCTGGTGCCTGTGTCATAGCTTTGCTTCTGTTGTTAATTAAGCTGTATAAAGACATCCTGGACATGATGATCCCATCCAACTCCCAACACGTGTGTCTGGCTCCAAAATCTGTTGTCGTGTCAGTCTCTCTTTTAAAATACTGCCTTTCAGAATCAGTATTTTAAAGAATGTCAAGACCTGCATAGGGAAAATGTTATCAAAATGTAATAATTTTCTTTTATTTTGCTGTACCTAAATTCCAAATTCCAATGCCTTTAAGGGTGGAAATACTTTGGATTTTGGTGGTAATTTTCTTTTTTTTCCCTGAAGTGCAGTTAAACTATTTCTATTTGAAATGTAATGCATTTGAAGTTAAGAGGTGGTAGGGAGCATCCTGAGGCAAAAACTTCAAAACCATAAATCCTCCAACTCCTTGTCTCATTCCACACATCCACCCCCTGAAAAAAATCCCAGAGTAAACAACTAGGAGTTTCATTTATCTTTATGGGGAGAGAATAATATAATACTGGATCAGATGCATGGTGTATTCAAATGGCAGCAACCAATTCAAACGGCAGTGTCTGGCAGCAACCAGTGCAAGATGCCTTAGAGAAGAGTGCCTGAATTCTATTAACAGATAACTATGAAATAATCTGCTTATCTGCAAAATTTCTCTTTAACGTCTTTCACTTTGAATGTAGCTTACATCCAGAAACAGTACAGTTTATATTGCTTAGAAAATTGTCATGTCTAATATTGAATGGTCCTGTTCAGATGGATGTTACTGTCTTACTTTGTTCTGTGTAAAAGAAATCATGCATTGGAGTTTCATGGGTTGAGTGTAACATTTTAAACATCTACACAAAGTGCATAAGAGAAAAGCTGTGCAGAATAAGGCCAGTGCTACTAAAACTGGGATGTTTCTGTGGAAAAGGTCCCTGATCAAAACTCTCCAAGACCTTAAGCACTGAACTGTCTTCACCATCTTCACTCTCATCATGCGATATTCTAGCTGGCCCAGAAAAGTCTCACTGATTTGCCTGTTTCCCCATCCTTCCAAATTTACAGGGAAAACACATTTTTCATTTCTACTAAATTATTTTCTATTACACCTATGTAAACACCTGTATCCCTTTCAGCTATGCACTTTGCAAAGTTGGTGGAAAAGTACTCATTTTTCTTCTAAGGCAAGATGACATATAATACTACTTCAATAAGATGATAACAGCAGTAGTAAAAAGAACAAAGATATTTTGTTGTCTTCTGATAAAGCATCCGTCATATGAAAAACTTCCTAAGTTTTATGAACTCTGACTAAATTATTAATAATTTCCTTTTAATGTGGATTTCAGTTATTGCTTTCCGATTTCTCATAGTATAATAGATGCACAACCTTCATCCAAAGGGTAGTTTTATTGCTTTGAAACAGTCATTTCTGCATGTTGCCATTCTGTCCCAGCTCAGCTCACTTAGAGGTGCTAGCAGGCCTAAAATTAATAGTATGGTGGGCATGAAACCATTAGATTCAAGTGTAAGGGGAAGCAGCAATGTACTGATTTATGTAATCTTGCAAGTGGCTAGGGAAAGCTGGAACTTGGTTTTGATGTTTACCCACCTCCCCCTGGTTTGGTTTCTTGGTGACAGTTGCCACCACAGCATTTGACAGGGGAAAGCAGCATCCTCCTCTCTGGCTGTGAACAGGGCCTTCAGCGCACTGATGCGCTGCCCAGGGTCACATGCAATCTCAGGCTATTGGGACTTGAACCTGCAAAATGTTCAGCTTAAAAACTGTTCTTTGCATTAGAAAGATGTATGGCAAAGCCATACATTGAGTAGCAGTAGGACATTGCTCCACACATAGGGAAAGGGTGCAGGTGGCCCATTCAGAGGGATGTGAAGGTGTCTATTGCTCCTGGAGGAACCCATACGTAACCTGCTATAGAACAAAAGCCAAGGTCTTTTTGTCCTCCCCAGTGTTACCCTGGAGTAGTAAAAAAAACAAATAGGTAGCTTCTGAGCACTGTCAAGAAGTACAGAAATGTGTACACACATACACACTGCATGGGTAATTTAGGGGCTGAAATGCTGACACTGTAGTATGAGACACTCCAAGGCAGCGCAACATTGCTTTGGAAATTGCGTCTGGCACAGACACTCGCAATGCTGGTGTGCTCCAGTCAGTCTGCCATCAGTACTTGGTTTCAAGCAAGTTTTCTCAGCTTTGGCTCTTGTTCTAAAAAGTTCTTGGTAAAAATACTTGTAGTTCAATACTGCATTTTTTGTTCTGTGCTATAAAGTCTCCTTATATTACTGCCCTAACTACACACACAATTCCAAGTTTTGCTCATGGGTAATGAAATTGGCAGATGTCTAATGTTAAGTCGAACAAGGAGAATTCAAGCTCATGTGACAGTCCCTGGGAAAGACATACTGTTATGTATTTCCCCTGAGCCCCAGCAAATATCTAGTCACTGCTTACCACTTCAGCTTTCCAGTTTTAACATGAGGGAAGGGGGAGGTTTTGGCACTTGTTCATTAAAATTTAATCCCATGTTTGCAGTATGTCATAGTTTACTGTAGGCAAAATGATGAGTGAGAAGTGTTAATGAGCATCATTAGTGTTACAGACTGTTACTTAATTTTACTCCTTAATTTTACACCAGCGGTTCCCAAATCGTCTTTGCTATGTACCATCACAAACAGGAGCTCTGCGGTGCAGGGCAAGCTATGTGCCACTGTGAAGTGTTCTGCACACTATTAATGTTACATGCACAGCTCTTTGTGCAGTATAAACTTGGCACTCCAAAACTGTACTAGGATACTGTTAGATAATCTCATCTAATTTAAAGATATTTGGCTAGGTTCCAAACCCCTAAGTTTAAGGAATTTAGTTACATAAAATATTAGCTATGTTTTTGAAGCTGGATGGAGGAAAATTAGGTTGAAAATTTATTCCATTTAATCAGTAAGCTGCTGTGAGGCTTTGCAATCATTGATCTGACTTAACCATTCATCTAATTACCATAATCACTCCTGACATCTGATGCACGCATTCTTGTATTCAAAGAAAAGTATAAAATAATGGTCTTAGAATTATTTCTGCAATGCAGGTCTGTCCTGTTTGAGCAACAGCTACCTTTGCTCTCAGTAAGACAGAAAGCCTCATGATGCCGTTTCCAGAGAACTTGGGGTGAGGGAGCCACAGTCTGACCCCTCTCAATGCCTCTGCCCTCAGCTCCTGGCTGCTTCTGCCATGCACTATTCAGAAACATCCCATGACATCTGAAGCGCTCATCCCAGAAAAGGGAGTGTTAACTCTGACCTGTTCACTGGTGAAAATGTGGAATTATACCAAACCCCTTTTCCTGCGTGTGTCTCTGACACAGTTTTCAGTCAGTTCTGATTCACCTTTAAGCAGTCTCATTTGGGCCACATTTCCCTAGATTGCTTAGGAAAATATTGTGGAAAGATGACATCAGAGCTTTGCAAAGATGTATGGTCTCTACCTCTTCTCCCTCTTGTAGAAAGAAATTACACTGCTTTGCCATAATTTGTTGTTGACATACCCATGTAGGTATGCTTCATCTGCTTGGAGCCGGGGAGCAGGCCTGCTCTTTTTTTGTTTTTATAAGTATTTATAGACAGTTTGGATGTTTATTTGCTGAGATAGGACTCTGATCGGGGCTATTGGACTCTTCCAAAACTCACATGAAATAAAATATTGTAGCCTAATGCGCCTGAATAAGGAGAGAAAATCATGATCAGATAACCTAGAACTTCTAATAGTTCTGTGCTTGGCTTAGCAGCTTCAGTAGGTATTCAGTTAGGTATTTTTAAATGGAACTTGCATTTGACATTCTCCTTTAAAAGATACTCCAAGGCACAAAAAATGGGAAGATTTTCTTAAAATTTACAATGTGATGCCCCTTCTGTGATTTTTTGTAATTTGTCTCAAGAAAATTAGAAGAATATCAGGACAAAAGTATGTTCTCTTCTCCAAGTTCTTCATGGGTTGCCTAATAAAAATAATTGCAAGTTACACTAAGATTAAGTGTTATTTTCTCTGAACAGAGTATTAGCCCAGACTTTCCTATTTACAAGTAAACCAGACAGCGTAGGTGAGATGAAGATTACATTAGTAAAAGCATTAATAAATCAAGCCAAAATGGGACTGACCACTTGTACATACCAAAGCAGGTGTGTTTTATAAACTGAGCTTACAGTGAAGAATGTGAAAGTTGAATCTTCTGTTGACACTTCATATCCAGATCTTTACCAGTGAGGTAGCTTAGTACAGAGCTTAGAAAGGCTGTCTTAAAGTGAATACTGTTAAGATTGACTGGAAAATTAGTTAAATCTCTGTGCTCTGTGTGGTTATGAGAAACTCTTTGGATTTTTGGGGGCTCAATTTTAGGGCCAGTGCTCTTTAATGTTTTTATAAATGATCTGGATGCAGGAATCGAATGTACATTAAGTAAGTTTGAGGATGCTACTAAACTAGGAGGAACTGTGGGCTCCCTCGAGGGTAGAGAGGCCTTACAGAGAGATCTGGATAGACTAGAGAGCTTGGCAATCACCAACCATATGAAATTTAACAAGAACAAGTGCCAGATTCTGCACCTGGGATGGCGTAATCCTGCTTATACATACAAATTGGGGGACGAGGGGCTGGAGAGCAGTCCCGCAGAAAGAGATCTGGGGGTCTGGGTTGCTGGCAAGTTGAATATGAGTCAACAGTGTGCCCTGGCAGCCAAAAGGGCCAACCATGTCCTGGGGTGCATCCAGCACAGCATAGCTAGCTGGCCGAGGGAGGTGATTGTCCCACTCTACACTGCATGGGTGCGGCCCCACCTCGAGTACTGTGTGCAGTTTTGGGTGCCTCAATATAAGAAGGACATCAGACTATTAGAGTGTCCAGAATAGTGTGACCAAGATGGTGAAAGGCCTCAAGGGCAAGACTTACAAGGAGCAGCTGAGGTCACTTGGTTTGTTCAGCTTGGAGAAGAGAAGGCTGAGGGATGACCTCATTGCAGTCTACAACTTCCTCAAGGAGGGCAGTGGATGGGGAGGTGC
>NW_008795405.1:9362815-9393046 GCF_000699145.1 Aptenodytes forsteri
CAGTCTACAACTTCCTCAAGGGGGGCAGCGGAGGGGGAGGTGCTGATCTCCTCTTTCTGGTGACCAGCAATAGGGCACGAGGAAATGGAATGAAGCTGCATCAGGGGACGTTCAGATTGGACATTAGGAGAAGGTTCTTCACTGAGAGGGTGGTCAGTCACTGGAACAGGCTCCCCAGGGAAGTGGTCACGGCACCAAGCCTGTCAGAGTTCAAGGAGCATCTGGATGACGCTCTTAGTCATATGGTTTAGTTTTAGGGGTAGTCCTGAGGAGAAGGAAGTTGGACTTGATGATCCTTATGGGTCCCTTCCAACTCGAGATATTCTAGGATTCTATGATTTTCCTTGCATGTAAAGGGACCTGGATCCTGCTCCAGAGCAAGGCCTCTCCTCTCCTGACTTCTGGCAGGCATCTGTCCCTCCTGCCCCCCTTTACTATATTTTCCTTACGATTTGTACTTTAGGTTTGGAAAGAGAAAAGAGTTTTGGAAGAAAGCAGTAAAGGAGAACCATGATGCAGAGAACAATGTTACACTGAGTGCTGCCCATCTCCGTCCTGTAGGCTGAGAAGTTCTGAATTGTTCAGACGAACATCTCAGCCTTTAGGGGATATTGAAAGCTGTCCCCAGTCTCACTTCATGAGCTAGTGTTTGGTTTGTGAACACCTCTAAGAGGTGGAAAGGCCTCCTCCACCTCTGACAGGTGAGGCAAACCTGTTCCTCTGCTCCATGGCTTCAGGAGGGATCCTTGCTCCTTCTGCTGCATTCAGCCCCTGCTGCACAAGCACCCTGCCCCAGCAGCAGACAACCCATGGAGGAGGTAGGACAAGGAGTAACTTGGCCAGGGCCATGCGGCAGGCGAATTGCAGCAAGCAGCACCTGGCTCTTCTGGCTCATGGACCACTGTCCTGTCTGCTCTGCCACTGCCAGAAACCTTCCGGCTGTCTTGGGCACTTTGTGGCTCAGACATAGACAGGAAAGACTTTCAGAGAGCCCTGGGGCAACCTTTGTCCAGCTGCAGCTGATGCTTACAATGATTTCCTTTTGAGCCTACTAAGTGAACTATTCACCCTGCTAGGTGTGAATAAACAGGATGGGTGGTTTTTACACTAGGAAGTATTTTGATTTGAGTTGAGAAGCTGTTAATTTAAGGAAGGCAAGTAGGTAGGTCCAGAGGCAGAAAATCACTTTAGTTGTTTGTTGGATAGTTATCCAATAAAATTATTTTTCCCTGTGGTAACTTTAATATCCTTGAGCTAGGACTTTAAAAAAAAGAATTATACTGCTACCCTAGGGATAACTAGTGAAAGAACCAAATTTAAGAAAGAGCACACCCCTCCCCTGCAGCCCAATTATACCAGCGCTTTCTGAGAGGGGGCCAGAAAATGGATTTTCACTTTTTGCTAGCAATAGTCAGGCTTCTATGGGGGCTGTGTGCCTGGATGTAGCTGTGATTGAATTGGATTTTGAATAAAACACTATAACAGGTTGTAGAATAGAAAAAAATTGGGTTTTCTCTCCCTAACTGAAGGCGTTAGGAAATGAATTTATCCAAAAATCAGGGTTACTTTCTATTCTATTTCATCATACTGCACAAATTTAATATTAATTATGCTTCAAATAGTAATGTAAACAGTTTTAAAGCATCTTCTTCCAATGTATTTTAAATACAACGATGAAATTAAAAAAATGTGCAGGAAAGAAGTCAGAGTGTGTGACAAGCAAGTCTTTTGGCACTAAGCAGGCAATTGGAGGCTCAATCCTGTAAAACATTTATGCAGGGATTTATACAACTCAGCAGCTGTTTACATCAGTAGTCACTTGTGCTATAAAATTTATGCTACTGTTAGGACCCAGATCCTGCTATTCAGTCATCCTATTGATTTTTTGTCTTCTGTGACATTGACTCTTGAGGCTGAAATTGTGTGTGCTGCCCTGTGAGCAGGGGACAGCCTCACGCCTGGATTCTCGAAGGTATTTGGGCAGGCACAGATGTGAATAGCAGCTTGCAAATTCCCCTCGGCATCAGCAGCCCTAATGCCTATTTGTCAGCCTTGTCTTAAAAGTTAGATTTGGTGGGGTCAGGAAGCTGAACTCGGGGTCAGCCCATGGCCCCATGCAGGGCTGAAACTCCGGCATAGCCATTGCAGCATGGTGAGGAGAGCAAGAATCACCAGAAACAGCAGGCAATGCTTCAGGAGTGTTTAGCCATTTTGGTGCTGATGTTCCCATATGCTTTATAGCTTGTGTTAAGTACACTCTCGTAGAATGTAGAAAAACTTCATGGAAACTGCCCTAAGCATTGCCCAAAAAGGATGGCACTACCTTTTCCCAAACATGCGGTGTTTTGACATTGTAATGCTCTTAGCTTGTTGGATGAAGGTTGTGCAAGCGGTGTGGGTCGGAGAGCGCTCAGTGTACCACCACTTTGTAGGCTTGAAGAGGCTGGATGCCACTCAGACCTTGGTTGTTGTCCACATACCCATAGGCTGTGCATTTACTGGATCTGGTTTATATGTCCTCAAGAGCTGGGTAGTAACAGAACATTCATTTTGAGAATCTAAATTTTTTATATAGTTGTCTAAAACTAACATTAACTATGCTTTGTAAATCTAGTCTGAAGTCCGTAATTTGATTTTGCAGTTCTTTTTAATGGTTCTGAGGCTTTCTAAGGATAACTTTAAAAAATACCCTAATTTTGGAAAATCTCAGTTACTCATTGTATCTGCCAATGCTTGTAACTACTAAAACAACTTCATTGCTCACACACAATGTGTCATAAATCTTGTCTGCTGTTCATGCATTTTACAGTCTAGTGAAATGATTCTGCCTCTCAACAACACTGTTTGGAGAGTAGACTGCCATCAGGATAATTAGAAATCAATCCCAGGATCTCCCACAACCTGCTCACTGATTTGGGGTCTCTGAGGCTGCAAGGAAAGCACCATGCATACTCGTCTTTGCGGCTCCCAGCCATGCTGCTTCATTACAAGATGCCTCACACTTGGTCTTGATTCATAATCTTGATACCATGGGTGAAGAAGTTGACACACACAGACACCTCTGCTTCTGCTCCATTCTTACTGACGTCAAGGGCTATCAGTGGCACTAGAGAGAGTACATAGCCTTTGTGATATTACCAATAAACACTGGCAGGCCCTTTCACATCAGGGATCAGCTAGTTCAGACATTATCTCTTCATAGCATAAAATGGCTAACACTGGCTGAGACATTTGTGCTGTCAATACGAAGGACTAAACCTCCCAATATCAGCAGCTGGAAGTTGTCAACTGAAAGATGAATCACCCCCTGTAAAATCTGGCCTAGTCTCTCAGGATTTGGGGCTTGTCAGTCTGCCAATTTTTAAACAGGTGATGAGGTGCTCAGATGCCTTGGCAATGGGCAACCTGCCATACAAGCAACTGAAGCAGCTAAATAAATGGTGAGTCAAAGATTCTCAATAAAAATGAAACATAATGGCTTAAATGAAATTTAACATCCAAATACTTCCTGTAAACTGAGGCAATTGAAGCATGACATAGAAACAGGAATGACTTTGTCAGATATGGGATATATCAGGTTCTGAAACAACACAGACTGGATTGTAGGAAGCTAATTAGGCGATGCAGGTGAAAGCTATGTGTGCTTGGCAAGAAGCAAGTCTTCCCTTTCTGAGTAAAGCCTCCAAAACCTCTTGTTTTGTGCAGGCAATTTGTTCTATGGCAATTTGAAAAAGGGGAAGTCTTGTCCTCAGATATATACACCAAAATGCCCTACACTGGTGACAGCTGTGACCCCATTCCCTTCAGTGAGGTGCTTTGACCTGCAGGTCCCTTAGTTTGCCATATGTGCACCTACACTTGCCCGCTCGGGCCCTCCCCTGCAGCAGCCCTTCTGCTGCTCTGGTGGCACCCTGCAGGGCACAGCTTCCTCGGTGGGAGAAAGCAAAAGCTGGGTTTGCTTTGCCTCTTACTCTCTTTCCTTCCTGTCCTGAGATGTGAAAGAGTGACAGCAGCAGCAGCATGGTGGCCCCTTCTGCTGTGGTCTTTGTGTTGAGACATGATCAGGGTGACCTGCACTGAAAGGTGCAGTGCAGGGAAGGAAAAATGCATCACTCTTACGGGTACTTCCCAGCACAGCCAGTTCCTCGGAGCAGCCTATGTGTGCTACAGGCTCTACGTCATGAACAAGTGCCACAGTCCCTTTCAGCTTTTAGCTGAGGAAGACCTCTCCTAAAATGCACCATGAGAACAAAAAGTACAGGAACTGCTGTGTTGTGTGAGATGGGGAATGGAGGCAGTGTGGGACATGGCGGCAGATTTTGTACAGTGAAGAAATGTGCAGGGAGGGAGGCAGCGGGAGCAGGAGCTGAATTGCACAGGTCAGATGGTGTAGCACTGGTGAAGGGTGTGAGAGCAGCAGCTCCTCATGTGGGTTCAGGCAGGAGGCCACAGTGCAGCAGCTGTGTTCTGTTTGGGTGGAAAACTTACTTGATGCAAAAAGCAGGCGTACTTGGGCTTCTGAGAAATGGAACAACAAGGCTTCCTGGCAGCATGTATGGTAGGAGAAGGGAGACTTTGAGAGAGCTCATCATATGCAGGTAGCTTTGATCAGGATGATGGGGTTTGGGGGATGAGACCCTAGCCACTGTTTAAATATAGAATAATTACAGAACATAACCAGTGGGATAATGACTGTTGCATTGATCCAAACCACTGGGCTTGTCTGGGCAATTATTTCCTACACTATCAATTATACTGGGTGTTCTTTAGACAGAAATGTTCGATTTTTTCTAACAAATACACAAATGAGTCACCTGTTGGGTCCCATTTTATAAGCCTTAGAATCCTCTTCTCAGGGTCTATATTTGGGCATATTCATGACTGAGTCAAGATTTTATTGTGACTGACAGATTTAATCTTCAATTGTAAAAACAAGTGTTGTCCAACAAGATGCCTCTAATCAAGACAATATCCTTGGAATTGACATCTTACTTATGTAGCTAAAACATATTTATCCCGTTAACTCTCTCTGTACCTCCATCTTCCACATGTAACACGGGGGGAAGCAGAGAGGTGCATGGCCAGCGGCAGTGGGTGGCTGTCTCACCATAAGCACACACTCCAGCTCATGCAAGAGAGTGCTTGCTTGCTTGCTTGCTTGCCTGTGCAGGAAAGGAAAACATCCATACTTGCTTTCCAATCACTGTTGCCCTTTGCAATGGTTTGCTGTAACTGAGGGATTCTTGACCCTCCACCATCAGAGCAACATTCAGAAACAAAAATTCCTGCCATCTGCTCAAGAGTGAGCCATATGCAGTAAACTATTTCAAACAAACACAGAAATTATAACACTAAATACCAGAATATATCACAGCAATTTCAATAACTTAAGATCACAGCTAGTATTTCCCTTCAGCAATTTAAAGCTGCCATGGTTTGTTTGAGAAACAAGAAAATATCATAATTTAATTCCCAATTAGTCACCAGAGAATATGATCATGATTAATTATAGCTTTGCTGACTGACAATAGCCTTTACACCTCCCTTGAAGTACACTGACTCTTTTTGAGTCTGTAACTTGGTATGAGCTGTGAATAGACTTCTAATGAGGCTTGTTGTGCTTGAGGTATAAAAGCAGACGAGTGTTTATCTTCCCACTGTACAATAAATAAATCTGTATACATGTTTTCGCCAGAGCTGCAGAAATCCCAGCTGGCCCTCACCAGAAGGTCCTGTGGGAGCCAGAGCCTTCGTGAATGAGAGAGGAGCAGAGAAGGTGCAAAACCACACCCTTAGATATATCTTCTGATCCCAGCTCACTTTCAGTCCAGATGAATCTCGAGTCTTTAGATGCTTTAGATGATCATTTCTAGATGTGCAGACCCAAATCAGGACACAGACTACCTGTTTCACTCTCATTTTCCCTTGGACCTTGGAAAAATCGGACCTCAGCACTCAAGCTGCACTGCATTTTGCATTTAGTGGCCTTCAGTTGGGAACTTCCAGCACACCCGCCCACACAAACACACCAATGCACCCAAGGCATGGGAAATGGGTAGGCTGGGCTCCAAACTGAGATGTGAAATCTGTGGCTTGAAGCACAACTCTACGGCTTTTCTATACATGATTAGTACTTCATGCACTATGGTGCATCAGATATGGAATTATAAAGCTGGACTTTGTCTGGATGATGGTTCAGAGCAGTGGTTTGGAAAGGTAACTTAAGCTCTCTGTAGTTCAATTTCCCCACCTGTAGAATGGTTTGCAGTAGCTTACTTTTGTAGGATGCACTGAGACCTACAGAAGAAAAGCACTGGTAATAAACAGCATTTATGCACTGCAGTTGTGCATTAAGTGCTTTTGATTTATCTTTATGGACCTGAAAGTAATTACAAATTGTCTTCCCAAATGAGTATAATTATTGAGACAGTTTATTAACTTCTACTCCATTCCAGTGTGTTCTTGCGCTTCTGTCTGATGATTTGAAGACTTTGAGACTTTTAAGACTAATAAATACAAAGCTGAAGAGAGTAGGAAATGCAGTCTCATCGGGGAGAAACCCTGGTAATACAGCCTACATGATTCAACGGCAGAGTGCATTTCACTTAGGAATCAATGTGCTTAGTTGTTGAAGCATCGGAGGCACGAAGTCTTCTCACAGTAGCTGTTACTTTAATGTTGTTAGTTTTGAAAATCCCTGAACAAAACCAAAAGCCCTCCAGAAGGGGCTGTTCAGAACTGCAGGAGCAGCACACTGACCTGTTGAATATAACCAAACAGAAGTCGGAGCACTTTGCTCCCAACTGGTTATTCCCAAATACATCTCACTGCTTTGGCAGCACTGTGCCAGGGCTCCTCTCTTTATGAAGTGGATGCTCTGATTCATCAAATGGGGGGAGTTAAGTCAGACCAATGAAGCCAAGACCTGCAAAAGGCTCACAGTGGAGTCCAAATGACAAGACGTTTTTTTCCTAAATTTGCAGCTGTCGTATGATTCCATTGAGAGATTTACAAAATGAGAATCTCAGCAAGCTGTGGGTGCACATGGTGTCCTTGCAGGATCTGGTTCAGGATACTGTATGTTAAATGCATATTTTCTGAATCTGACCATAACCTTCAAGGCACAAGTACACCATATGGGAGCAACAAGCTCCCAGACAAAGCACACTGTGATCCTTGGGGCTGACAGAACTTCAGAAAGGTCAAGCTGAGATACATAGGGACGAAATCACTGACTGGCTCATGTCTTGATACAGATTAAATGTTTAAATAGGTCTTCACGCCAGCAGGTCTTCTGCTTTTATACCCATGGTAAGTCATACCACTAATAAATAAGTGAAGGGAAAAAAAGTACTGTTTCCTTTTTCGACAGAACATTTACCCATGGTCTGAAGAACTAGAGACATCTTACCAAATACAAGCTGATTTCATAATGCTATATTGATACAGTACCTCCTGGGAAGGTTGAGTGAGGTGTTCCCTGAGAAAAAAAAAGTTAGAACTTTGTATTACCTACAGAAAGAAAACCCCACAAACAGAGCAAAAAACATTTTTGTCATCCTCTCAGAAGAAAACTCTTTACGTCTGTCCTCTTTGATCCGAAGGAGAGAGTTGCAGGTTTGGGAAGGAGATCTGGTAGTCCATTCCCAGGTTTGCTCCCATGACATGAGCATCACAGTTGCTCCTTCACAACTCAGCCAGTGCAGAGCAGGCTGATAACCAGGGAGTATGCTGGGATACGAACATGCAGCCGCCTGGCTCTCCACCCCAGCTGTCCAGCCTGCAGGGACTGCAAGGTTGTTCAACCCCTGCCATTGAGGAACCAGTTCCCCAATGCTTCCACATTGCAAACTCGCATGGTACCTTGCTTTGCAGTAACTTGTCCATACTGTAGAAAAGGAAGTTTGGGATTTTAATTTGATTATAGCATTTTAGTCTACTGACTGCAAGGTACCGAATAAGTTCCAAGGATTATAGTTGTTAATTAAACAGTGAGTTAATTTGGGTGGCATCCTTTGAGTCTTTTACAGGTTGCCACAGTCAGATGTAGGTTTTGAATGGCATTTGGTACCTTTTGGCACAGATGAGTTTTCACATGCTTTGCTAGTCCTCAGCGGATCTCCTGCACCCTGAGATCTGCATCAGCGGTTGCCATGGTACACCTCACTTGGATAAAATGGTGCTGCGGAGGGTACACGCAAAGCACGTTCTAACAGCTCTCCCTTCTTCCTCTGAACAGAAGCTAGCAAAGAAACAAATATTTTTCTGAAAAAAATGTGTTAAGATTTTCAGCCTTAGAGTAGGAGTGAGCAACAACAGCACTACAGGGCTCCAGTAGCTCCCACTGAAGTGTACAGGAGAGCAAACACACAGCCCTGCAGGGTTGCAGTGGGAGGCAGCAATACCAGCTAGCGTGTACCTTCAGGTCAGCGTGGATTTCAGCCCAATTATCTGCAGTGGGATCTAAGCCTGCGTTCTTGCTATACTGATCTGGGGCCAAGACCCTCAGAAACATGAATTGGATGAAAATGCTGCTGCTGACTCTACCAGCATCCCCTAACTCCTGCAGAGAACATCTGTGTAATACTTGTAAGATAAGCAGCTTTGCTGGAGAAACCTCGCAGCTCTCCTGTGTGGTGTGTGCTGTAAGGGGCAGATATGCTGGTTTCATACAGCTGGGCTCTTTCAGGCCATTCATTTGCTGAAACACATGCTGAGTCCTGGTGACCTCCTAGCCCATAAGCATGGGCTTAAATGCTCTATTGAACTGGGACCAAAATGATGTCATTTAAATACAAAATGCTCTCTTTTCCTGCTGGTTATTGAAATGATTGAGCCTCAAGTGATAGATGCAACACAGTGATGCAGAGCTGATCTATAATAATCAGACCTTATGGGAATTCTGTACTGTAAAACTAATTGAGTGGTTTGCCACCCTGATAAATGGAGAAATTGAAAATGTGATTTGTAATTCAGAAAATAATGGGATTAATTAAATAGTCATGAAAAAACAAAGATTCCTTGAGTAATAAGGCACTGAACAGAGACCCATAATTATAACAGAAGAGAAGGGAAAAAGCTGACTGGCAGTCACATTATTATCTATTGTTCCAAAATTTACTTCAACAGTACGGTGAAAAAATGCACTGAGGAAAGACTGACTGCAGCGAGCCATGCTACAAAGCCAGATGGTAGCTATGTTATTTCCTCTGAAAATGGTCCGAATCATGTGGTTTGATTCCAGCTGCCCAACTCTGGAAGATGACCAGAGGCTAATGTCTATTTTGCATTTAGTTTGAGATGTTTCCTGCCCTGTATCAACATCACTACTGATCTGGCCCATGTACATGGCACTAAAAGCAAGGCCGCAATTGCTATTTGGGCTATGAATGGGACTTTGATCTAGGGGAGTAGCAGCATATCCATAATCTGCAGACCTTAAATACCAGAATTTTGGGTAACTTTTATGAGAGGCTGTTTTTAGCTGTTCTTAACCCACCATCTCCTCTCTGAGTACAGATTTGTTTATGCTTTTGGCGGTAGGCAGAAAAAGAGCATATCTGTTTGACATCCAAGGCAAACCAATGTTAACAGCATGTGTGCAAAGTGCTACAGATACTGCCACGTTTGGAGGAAGGGTAGCTGGGACGTCCCGTTGCTCCCAGGTCCACTCTGTCCCGAGCTCAGTCAGGTATGCTTTAAAAACACCTGCAGACAAAACAGCTGGAGCAGCATCGAAATGCCCCATGGCTTAAGCCAGGTGCTCAGCCAAAATGCAGCTGTTTATGGACCCACTTTGAGAACATAACCATGGAAATTACTCCAGGCACCTCCAGGACTGGTCAGCAACTGTGTTTAGAGTTTAGCATCTCAGACTTTCTGTGCTGTCATGCTATGGCCATTTGTTTGAATTTGGGCACATGAATCCTTTGGGGATCTAACTGTCCATCACGCTAGCAAGTCTTGCCCCGTGGAGAAGGGCTGAGAGAAAAACTGGGACCAGAGGGTCAGTGTTAGCTGGATCCCCTTCAGTGGGGAAAAGAAAGAGTCAAACCTTACTCTACCGCAAGATCCAGTGTGGGGCCAGGGAGTGAGACCCTGACCATGTGTTAAGGGGGAGGAGGAACATATCTCTCTGCTTCCAGTTTTCCACTGTGCATTAGTCCAATGTAGACTGTGTACGGGAATGGAAAAGGAAAATTCATACTTACCCTTCTGACCAGAGAATCCAAACAACAATTTATTAACCTATTCATTTTAAAAAATCTGAAATTTTAGGATAGAAGCTGTTTTGCTGAGCAGGTTAATTTTACCAAGCCCTCACTATAAGAGTTCTGTAATGGCATGACTTTGGAAGCAAAGAAAAATGATAAAAGAGAGAAGAGGGAGCCAGAGACGCGTGTGCCTGTTGGGCCATGCTAGCAGGGAAGCCAGTCACTCTGCCTTTGCTCAGCCTTCCCAGGGGATTTATGTAAATATCAATCCCATGTTCGTTTTTGCAATGCACAAAACAACCACACTTCTGTGATTAGGCTTGCAGCATCTATAGCCTTGTTCTGCTTCCCATGAGGCTGCTACAATGTAAAATGTGTGTCTCTCTCTCCTCCCACTGCTGTAAGACTATTTTATTTCAGCAGAAGTCACACATTCAGCTCCATTAAACATAATGGCATCAGACTGACATGAATGCTCTTTTTAGTTATCTAAGTGAGTGCTTTTGCCTTTGAGCAGCGAAAATCCTCTCTCTAAAAGCCTTCATTCTCCACATTGTGCCAATGGATGGCACCATTAGCTACCAATTCCAATGTAGCTGCACTTTGGGTGGGGGGTGGTTGCGCCCTGCTGATCCCTTTTTGGCATTCTTGTCTGCACCCCAGCTCCAGAGCTCTGCACCAGGATGTAAAATTTCCTCCAATGTTTAAGAAGGAGATCTACAAACCTGGTAAAATTACACAGAACAGAACTGTCTTTCTAGCACGTCACCTATTCTTCAAGCTGTTTATTCCTGTAAAAACAAAGCAACAAAAATTGACACCATAGCATGTTGTGAGAATTAACAGATGTTGCAGAGCAGCTGGGGACCTGGGGTGCAGGATGTTTACAGCATGGCTGTCCCAGTTCTGTAAGGCAGTTCAGTCCTTCCTAGATGTCTCAAATCCAAATGCTCTCCCCAGCTGGCATCACAGGCAGTAGTGGCACATATGCCTGCTAGGATGTACTTGTGCTAACTTCTCAGAGTGATTTCTAGAGGTATGAAAAAGACATAAGGTGGTTCACTGCAGTTAACCCCAAAGCGCTCTCACATCTCCCACGGACAGGCAGATGCATCGACATCTTGTACTACAAAATCCTGGGAGCGGCTCTCCTGTGGCATGCTCCTTCCTTCCTGCCTCACTCCACACTGCAGGCTTGGAGATTGCTGCTAAGGGAATGAGTTATTCCTTCAGCTTGCACCTCTAGCTCCGAGTTTGCACCTTGGTGTTAGGACAGTAGCAGCAGCTGCTGCAAAGTCAGGGGTCAACAAAATATAAAAGCTCTTGTATTACCACAGTTGTGCTTTCCATCCTAATGAGAAGATGACAACCAGCCGCTGCAGGGAGAGAGGTGGCTGCCCTGACCCCAGCTGTGGGAAAAAGTGTGTTCCCTGGGAAGTTCAGGCTGATCCCTGTGGGGCTATCGTATGAAGCAGAAAGGCAACTGAGAGGTTGGGAGTGTCGGCACTGCCCTTGTTGTGCTTCATCATTGTCTTACAGTTTTCCTCTGGGTG
This sequence comes from Aptenodytes forsteri, assembly GCF_000699145.1. NCBI lineage: Eukaryota > Metazoa > Chordata > Aves > Sphenisciformes > Spheniscidae > Aptenodytes > Aptenodytes forsteri. Next base: position 9,374,583 of record NW_008795405.1, read on the forward strand.
GGCATTTGTATAGACACTTCTGCTCGTGACAGGCTCTCTGCCCTCTGCCCATGTGCCTTCTAACACAGCCCCTGCCAAAAGACCAGCACTAGCTGCCTGGGTGACAGGTGCCCCTGTGGTTTGCTTGCAGTGCTGGGGAATGTGGGGGCTGATGCTCATCTGCCCATCATTTTGTCTTTCCACAGACCAGTTCCCTCCTGACAGACTTCAGATTCACTCCGTGCCACAGCTTAGACATGCTTCATGCACTCTAGATGAACCAATAGGAATAATGTATTGTTAAGTGCAACAAAGGTCCTCAGAGCATCTTTGACATTCATTTTAATTTTCCCTTTTTTGAAAAAGAACCACTGTAGTTTCCATTTGATCTCTTGGGCAGATTTAGAGCAGAGTGTAACATGTGGCCACTTGTGCCAGGAGCTTAGGCTTGGTAAAATATGATAAACTGGCAGGGTGCTAATTAGCAACACAGCCCTGTTCTCTCATTTGTGGACGTGGTTTCTGGCTGTGGCTTTGTGGGAGAAACCAAATCAAATGCAAGTAAACAATCTGGAATTTGCAATCAGAAGTGCTTGGGTAAGAAGCTGTTTGACGCTTCTAACCAGAGGCACAAAGATGGCAACAGGCACAGTAACAAAACCATCCATGCAATTTGCAGGGAGAAAACAGTCACTGAAATTCCTTGTCCCCAGGTGACAAAAGGAAGAATCTGTAGATTAAAACCCAAACTGAAGGGTAGATGAGCTGCCATCAGTTTCTAGATCAGATTGGCATGTTCACCCAATAAAGCCCCACTGCTGCAGGGACCTCAGGCTGTGGCGACTCTCTCTGTATCTCCTGTGCCTTTTTGCCACGGCATGTTACACTCTTGTGGACTTTTGGTAGTGTGTACAAAAGAGGTTACACTTATCACAGGTTATGGGGAAATACTTCCAGGCTAGATTTATGTCATGGAGGGGATGTTCTGGAGAATGCAGTGGATTAAACGCCTGTGTGGCTGCCTGGGATCATAGGGACTGGGTTTCATGACCCAAACAGCACCTTCCAGCTTTTTGAATTTGTTGGAATATCTTATGTGCTTGGTAGCTTTTTGATTCTGATGCACAACGTAAAGTTTTGCTTGACTCTAGAATTAAAATTCCTGAGGACAGAGGCAGCCGAGCCCTGGCCATGCCTGACTCAGGACAGACGGATGCTGTGGCTGCCAGCCCAAGAGACAGGAACGTGGCTCTGCTCTGAGCAGACTCTGGCAACTTAAGGGAGCACATGCTTCACTTGCCAGTGCCAGCGGGGGAAAGGATTAGACTACTTCAGTTCATTCTCCTCCCCCTCATAAGCCTGCATGGTATGGGTAGGTGTTGTTTTCCCTCATTCTCCTGTGCTAGTATAAGCTTTTTGTAGGAAACCAAACCATCGAGCACATTCTGCGACCACACTTCTTTGTCTCCTGTCCCTCAAGTTGCCTTCTGCACTTCAGAAACAGCATGCAAACCTGAGACCTCTTGAGGCAGGGTTTGGTCATTCCTGGGCATCACTTCACTAAAGAGGTGCTACCTGAACACGGATCTCTTGTAGCCTTCCTAAAACAAAGTTGTTAATGGAACAAAAAGGCTTCTTCATTGCATAGTGCTATGCTTTCTGTGGCTAGGAATGAGCTTTTATTCCTCATGGAGCACAGAAGAATAGATGCGAATGTCTTTGTGGTAGCAGTATATGCTCATTTCAACATTTTCCTGTATGCAAACCAGCCTCTACATTACAATGCACTAAAAGCTAAGAAAAACCCACTCATGCAAGATGCCTTAATGAAGCTATGCCAGATCAGGTCAGGTCAAAGGTCTAGTCATGCTTCCAACAGCAGTCGGTAGCAGAAGTCCAGGGGACTTCATGCAACAGTACCTCCATACAGCCTTTCAGCCTCCAGGGCTTTTTCTACTTAAGGATTTCCCACACAGATTGTGAGGGAACAGAAACCACAAAGAGACACCCCATGTCCCTATAATTTCAAAAAGGAGCAAAGAAAAGGAGTCCAACAGTGTAACTTAGAGGGAAAGTGAGCAGTGGAAAGGAGAGAGTCAGGTGATATCTGCTGGCTTGCAGATCGGCAGCAGTCCTGCAAATCCTCCCATAGTTCCCAAACATTTTGTCATCCTGCAGTCAGGAGAAATACCGGTATTGATGCTAAATGAATCCAGTTTCGAAGCTAACTTGGTATTTTCCTTCTCTGAAGAGGCTGCTAATGAAGGTACTCACTGTGCTGGCGTTTGCCAGGCGGCACCAGGTTGGTTGAAGTGAAAGCAGGGCTGTGTGCCAGAAAGGAGTATCTAGCACCTTGTAAGATGGGGTCACCAGTGTTTGCATGCACCTGCACTCCCAGCTGCAGAGAAGAGTGTAGCCAATCCAGGCAAGTAAATTAATGAGCTTTGCTTAACAAACTGCCCCAAGTGAACTCCTGAAGCAATTTACATGTTAGGTATATAGCAGTAAGGATGTAAAAATTCAGACTAGCTCTTTATAAGGGATAAAATAGCAGGGGATTTGTAACGAAGAGGAAATATGACTTGGTAATTAGATAGGTAATGAATAACTGAGCTAAAGGCAGAGTTCAGAGAATGAACTGAAACATGCTTTCAGGAGGATTTTTCTATTAAGGCTAATTGCAACAATAGCTGTTCAGTAACATAATCCTCAAGCAGCATAAAATGCTTCTGGTCCCATGCACCTAAGCTTAACTAAAAGAATTTACAGGCCTGTAATAGACTTCCACTTTTTTAGTGAAAAAACTTCCAATATTTGTATTAGTGCTGCTCCTGGACTTTCATCTGAGCTCTTAGCTCTGGCTACTGCTTACTGCAGGCAGACTCTTACAGTCAGCCCTGGTGTAAACTTACTTTCAGCAAGTTGAATTAGCCTAATGACTAAAACTAGTTCAGGTCCTGAGTGTTGCATTCATGCTCAGACAGTGGTGGTTTATTTTCAATTAGCTGTGTAGACAAAGGACTCGAGAGCTTCTCTGCAGTGCCAGAGATAACACGGAGGTGGCCAGAAAGGCAACAAACAGCTTACATGTTCCAAACAGGTATTGTGTTTAAATACAAAAAAGATGTTAATCTGACACTTTCCATGATCTCACAGTGAGTTGCTACAATAATCAGTTGCAACAAGCCACGTGGGAGGAAAGTCTCATCTCTTTTTCTCAACAGTGTACCCATTGAAAAGTAAATCAATGAGCTAGTGCCTTGGTGAGGCAAATGGCCCAACTGCATATATGTCTATCATTGAACAGCATGTGCAGGGAGTTTCCTGACACACCATAGGTGATATGGTGCATGTTTCCATTCCTCCTTACTGCTTGTCTGTTCTGGAGGGCTGGGAGCACAAGGGTGGCAGTCAGTGATTTTCCCTCTGGGCCGGTCGCTACAAGTTACCAGGTGGCTGCTGGGTCTGGATGCTTTCAGTAGCTGGTTGTTCCTCAGCAGCCATTCTGGGAAGTGAGTTGTCTATGCCCAGTTCCTCTCAGGCTGATGCTCTTACCTCAGGGTATTTTGCAGCTGGGATGCCTGGCCACCACATGAGCTGAGGGGAAAGGATGAAGAGAGAGAGGGTCATGAAAACCGAACTCTTCTGCCTGTTTGGAAGTGTATCCCTTCCCCCAGGTCACACAAGTAGGGATGAGATCCAGGCTGTCTTTGGCACGTATAGAAATCCTCAGTCACCAGGTTGTCAGCAAGTATCTTCAGCCATGATGCATGGGGAATGGAAAGGAGAAGGAAAAAAGAAGCCTTCCTGGTCCTTCTGACCCCTTGGCCACTCACACTTCTGTGTGACACTGTCTTTCAGCTGCCAGCAGTGAGTGCAGGAGCTCTCCAGTAGCCCCGAGCCTCTGGGAAGCCTGGCTAGGCTGGCTCCAGAGGACGTGTAGTGTTGTCAGGATATCTCACCCCAGAACTGAAACTCTCAGGATTGTTTTCCTCCCTTGCATCTCTTACCATGGGAGGAATAGAATTGTTTTCAAACTTAGGACATTAATGTGAGTAAAAGGTTAAGGGCTCCCCCAGCAATTTTTGCCTCCTCCAAGGAGTCTGACAGCACAGACAGGGATGTCATATTCCTGCTGGTTTTGTTTTAATTGAGGACATGTCAGACCTCTACCTGCCCAACACTCCTTTTTTATTTGGAGTGTATGTAAACAGTGATTTTCCAATGTTCCTACCACAAGCTAATGATGAAAAAGAAATGATGGTCCCATTTTTTTCTATGCACTGTTACACATCTCCTCCAGACTCTCACTTTCCTCTTCTGGAAATACCTTCTCTGGCAATAGGTGACAGGAATCAGCTGAAATCCCTTTGCAGTTCAGCCAGCAGCCAGGCAGCACACCCCCATAAAGCTCTGCTCCCCCGCCTGTCCTTTCATCACTTCAGCTATTGTTGCCCTCTGTCTAGCCAACCAGTTCTTACTGTTTTATCATTGCCTTGCAAGGTCTCCACTTTGCTCCTGAAGCGATCAGCAATAATCATGGTTTTTGTCAGCACCATTGATTTTATTGGTGTATTGAGGATATTGAACACTTTCCTTGGAACTCCCAGCCCCTGCGTTACTGTGATCCAGGAGTATCTCAGCTTTCTTTTATTAAAAAAGTACTCTCTCATGGTCACAAAGAAAAGCTTGAACAGAAGGTTCTGGTGCACTCTGTAAGGTCATAAAGCTGAGGGCAGAGGGACCGTTAAAATGTGTTTCTAAAAATCATGAAAAAGATTGTGATTCTCATTTCGGTGTTTACAGCATGGCTTTGGGATTTGGGGTTGTCAGTGCTGTGAATGTTACACACAAGCACTACAGCCAGCAGTTGTTAGCATGGGGTTGGATTGTCAGCAGCCTCCACAGAAAAATAATCAGGAGGAGACGGCAGAAAACTCTGGGAAGAGCCTCTTACAAGGGATTTAGCTTCCTTGAGGGGGAGAGTGTTTGGACTCTGCAAACCAGCAGGAACAGAAGGTACCCAGTGCTATGAACATGCAGACTCTCAAGCAAATGGTGCTGGCTGCCTCCCCAGGGGCTGCGCTGCCTTCAGCCAAAACCTTTGCCTGCTCGGCATGGACATTGGTGACTTCTGACACTGCAATTCAAACCTGGCTGCTTCCCTGAGCAGGCCATACACCAGCCTCCCACTGCTTGTCCAGACCCGCGTGAGTTGCCCTGCTCTAAATTCAGATGAGATACCTCACCTAGCAGTGATCCAGCTCTCCTACCTTCCCTGCCATGTCTGGATCACTCATCAAACCTGGCTCCCATTCCACACTGTGTGAGTAGTCTATAGAACAAACTGACGGGAACATCAGACATTGACCTATTCAGAGGAAGAAAAATAGATGAAATTACAGTTTTCTTGGAACTGCTATTTCAGGATGTCTTGTGGCCTTTTTGTTTGACAAGCTTAATAAAGAATGTTTATGTCGTACAGGAAATCTGGTTAGTCTCCATGAGAGGACTTCTCAATTGTTAATCTCATTTCTGCCAGAGACTAAAATCTGGCTACCATGATTATTGTCAGCCTGTTGATCTAATATTCATAATCATATCCGTAATTACATAGCCAATCACTTTTTAACTGGCAAAAGGATCTCTGAAAAATACATCTGGTTGGAGTAGTAAATCCAGCTGCTCTAGAGATTCCTGCTTCTAGTTTGTCTTGCTTATGATATTGAACAATTTGCAGACTTTCAATGAAGTCCACACAAGCCATAATTGTCAGTGCTGCCATTCACTGTACAAATGCATCATTTGTGTACCATTTATTTTGATACCATTCATCCTGTTGTGATATAACCAATAACCCAGTCATGAGGTGAAACACAGATCAGCTGCTCCAAATACCTTGGGGCGACACAGGTTGCAGTTAGTTAATAAAAAGAGAGACAGTCTCCTTACAAGGCAATGAGTCATATTAGATTCTTTTTAAATTTCCTTGTATTTTAAAGACAGCATACTAATAGTTTGGGATCTAGCATAAGTGAAAAAGACCATGGCTATACAGGCTACAGATTTCTCTGGCTAAAGAACAGATATTTAATATTAAGAGTTTTACCTAGGTATCATAATTACTTACAATAAAGTGTCTGCTTCTCCTCTGCCTGGGTATGGTTCATACTAGTACAGGGCAGTTTGCAGTTACTATAGAGGTAAAGGCTATAAATCTAGGTCTTCAAATGGGTAAATGCCAAGCTGGGCTTCAGACACCCACCAAAATCCTCTGGAATCACATGACTGTGAATTTTTTCTCATCACTTCTTGGAAATCATGACCTTGACTTGGGTGTGTGGGCTCCCCTGGGAAATGCATAGAAAAAGTCAGGACCTCCAGAACAAGATTCACAGGTGGTGTGCTGTGTTTAAGACATGCTGTCTACTATCTGCTATAGAAGTGTGGCATCTTTAAAGAATAGACCAGGATAAAAAACGGAGTTTTCACTCTCCGTGATCACAGCTGATTCCTGAGACTTACTGGCTTTCTGGGAACACAGCATTGCTGTCTAGGTTTCAGAGGAGTGCCCTGCTTCTCTGTTTTGAAATCAGTTTGTAGATAATATGGTTTGCATTTACCCAAGCCCTGGCACAGGGATTTCGCCTTTGTTGGGATGCCCACTTCCAAGGACTCCGGTGTTGCTCCAGAGGAATGATGCTTATGTTAGGAAAAAAAGGCAAATAGTGTCTCATTATCAAGAAAATGTAATGAAGAGACAAATGAATGTTATTTGTCACCCATATTGTAGAGAAGAAAACCATTTCATCTCCATGCAAAGTCCCACGTTCAGAGCAGAGTGGAGGTGGAGTAACAGTGGAAATCAAAAACAATGGGAGAGGGGTCTTGTCTAGCTTCTAGGGAAACAGTGATAGTTCCCATTTAATTGCTGTAACACCAACTTGGAAGTGCTTCTAATTTACAAAGTAGTAACTGTGCTCCAGCCTGAAAAGCCAAAAGCCTGGATTTTTTAGGAAAATGCTCTGAAGTCCTTACTAATATTCTGAAACTTCAAAGCTTAAATTTGACAGAAGAATGAAGTATGAAACAGGCTGACAGTGCTGCCAAGGAACAAATAGCAAATTTGGTAGGTTTCCCTTGACTGTTTTCTGTAACGTTTTTTGTAACCCTGCCCCACAGAAGCCAGCAAGGCTCTTCCCCCCGCAGAGCTGCTGCATGGCCATGGCCAACTCCAGCTGGGCAAGGACTCTTCCGTCTGGCCACAGCCCCACACTTGTGGGCCCAGCAGGCTGGCTGCAAGATAGGAGGATGGAGGGAGAGTGCCTTGAGAGGAACTTAGGAGTTTTGTGTAAAGAAAATAACACCACCCCTTGAAAGCTCCATTTTTGACAGTTCTTCCTTTGTGCCCTTTTGCATCACATGAGAACCTGAAGTGATGTTTGGAGAGCTGGAGCTGAGGGACCACACAGGCAACATGAGGAGAGATTTGCGTGTTCAGAAGGCACTTCCCGAGAAAACTCCACAGTCATTACATAAATAGCTGTACTCAGGGTCATTAATAATTGTTTACAGAGCCATAGGCAATACAGTTGCCCAGAATAACTGTAATATAGTACCAACAAATGGTTTCCAACAACCACCTAAATGCAGAAAAGGGGGGAGAACTCCAGGACTGTGTAACACAAACCGTGCAGTGTTCCCAGCTGTTGGAGGCTGAACTGAATTTATTTTGTTGCAACAGTGCTGTATTCAGTCTCAATTAAATGTGCTGAAGAGATCCATTTTCAAATGTTATTCATACTGTGTGACCAATTCTTCATTTACAAAAGGAGCATCCTGAGCTAAAAAGACCACGAAGTGAGTAATTCTTGTTGATGGGGAAGTCCCAAGAAAGCAGGCTTTGGCAGAAGGAAACGACGTGCCACATACTGCTGGGAAGCAGAAAGTCCCTACACTGTACCCGGAGCCACTCGTGGCCAGGGTGAGACATTGCCAATGGTGTGTGCCCAAACATTTGGCTCATTGTCCACTTAAATGTCTTTAGGATCTAGATTTCCAATGCTCTGTTTAGAAGAATACTCAAGGCTTATCTCTAGGCAGCTTTTTTTGTGCAGTTAAGATTATGTTCTGCTTCTTTCTGATTTACATACTACCTCTCCCTTCTTAGTGTCTTCACTAAGTGAAGATATTCTTCAAGTGTCTACAAACTATTATTTTGTGCTTCTCAAACCTTGCCATGTGTATACCCAGACATACATTTCAATACTGCTTAGTTGGTTTGGGGTTTTTCCTATTTATTACTGGTTTTGCAATATTACATATTTCCTCCTTGGTTATTTGTATTCTCACATCGCATTCTGTTATTGTTTAGTCTCTCACTTTATCATGAATCTAGGATAGAGCTAAACTGGCCTATATTTTGTAAGTGTCTTGCTTATTTTTCTCTGCAGCTGTGACCTTTCTGTGTAGGGAGACAGTTTACTTAGATTGTATGACCACTCAATAAGAGCAACAGCAAACAATAAATGAGCAACAATGGGGAAAAACATGATAACCTAGAGCAAAAAGTGCATCTCTTCATGAAGACAAAAACACACATACACATGAAGATCTCTGCTTGCAATCTCTATTTGAGAATCACTGAAATGAGAATGAGATTCTAAAAATGTTAAACTGGTTAATGAATTTTACTTCTAACCAGACCTCCAGGAAATTCATTAGAAACAACTTAAATCTGACACTCAACACCAGACAGTTTTTGAAATTGCAAATGCTTTTCTACTCTGAACCCTGGCGATATGTGGAAAACACCATGTTATCTCTAAAGCTGATCACAGGGAAGCACAGGTGGATGGAGCACATACACCCACAAAGACAGATATTGATAAAAGTACAATCAGTCATGCGAAGACATTAATTTATCTAAATTAAATTATACTCTTAGATCCAAAGATAGATATAGTCCTGTATAATTATTGCCAATGGTGCATTGTGTTTAATATACCATTTTAGCTGGAATTCTTTTAGTTTTGCAAAGGACCATTGTTTCTCTGAGTGGGCATCTGCCTTTTTCATTCTCAGGCTGGGGAGTTTTGGTTTACCATGAGCTAAAGAGTTCTCCTTTTAAGAGCTGACAGCAGAATATGTTGACATTGTTGTAACTACTATTCCTGTTTCATATTTAATTAACTGGAACACTTCCATGAGGTTCCTGAAGCCACGGTTGTGCCATGATGCAATCACATTTCATGTATAAATATGTGTGGGCTGGATCATTATTTGGTTGTGAGACCTGCCAGCAATATACTGCTGCTGCAGAAAGTTGTCTTTAGGTGTTAAGAGCGATGAAAGCAGGATGATGGACTAGAGAATTTTGCATCTTGCTGTTGATTCACGTGTAGCCTGTGTCAGAGGGGTCACTGCAGACTCAGCTTGGGGGTACTCTCATAGGTTACATCAATTTTTTCTGCAGATTGAGAAACATATTCTGCAAAAACTAATGTCTCTTCTACCTCTAACTTGTATAATTCTATATATCTTTGGTTGAAGCTTTTCTCTTGTGTCAGAGGGGATACAGACAGATCCTACCAAATGATCACAGCACAGACAGTTGCAGGCTTCGCACTGATGCGGTGTAATACTTTTGACATGAAGAACTGTGCACATCAGCCTGTCGCCAAAGCATTACAACCTCTTCATGTTGGCATTCAAGAAATCACTAATACAACAGGTGATTTTACATGTTTCAAATGCAGTTAAGAGTAAACAGCATAGTTTCTAAAACAGATTATAAAAGAAGAGGTGACATCCAAAATGTCATAGTATGACCCCAGTGCAGTTTGATGTCATTGAAAAACAGTATAATCCTACAAATCAAACTCATATGCTCTCTAAACACTTCACACTAGAATATGAAGTATATTATCCTGATAGATATAACATTTGAGTAATACAGTATGAAGGAAACTGCTGTGAATGAAAAAGAAGGAAACTGAAGTGAAGAGCTATTTTTACAGCAGGGAATATGGGCAATTTCACTAACTGTAAACCTATATCCGAAAACCTTTGCCAAGGCTGACTTTATATGGGATTGGGGGAGAAAGAATCTGTACCAGGCAGGGACAAAGTTTTTTCAACAGACTTCTTTGGAGAAGATAAAATACAGCTTCAGAGCCACGGCACCTGCATGGCTCCTGTGCTTTTCCAGAGGAGACTGGAATCTCCAAATACTCCTGAATTCATCACCCTGCCCATTATTAGAAAATCCCATACGAAGCAATACCCAAAGCAATCAGGAATTCATGCATTTCTCATTTCTCACTTCGCGTGCCAGTACCACACTCATTCCACTGAATTCAGGGCCTTCTCCAGCTATTTTGGATAGAAAAGATTTCTGCACAGCCTCTATAATAAGTGCTGACACTTCCACAATGGGGTTTTGGTTCTTATTTTCAAAGTTACCTTTCAATAAGAGTATCTTTTGTGTGAATGAGCAAAGTAGAACTAGAAAAAACAGTCCCTCAGCAGCTGAAGAAATCATCTGTAGAAAATGCTGCTTGCCAGTGAGGATGACTGATTTCACTAACTCAACAGATTCAATTTGCATTATTAACAGTAAACATAATTACATAGGTATATCAACCATACCTCCAGATAGCGCTGCAATTACAGGCTGATTGAACAGACTATGCATCATGAAACCGAAGCCACAATTACTCAGTAGAGGACGTGAACATGGTGAGATGCTTGTGCAGTATTAGATTACAGTGCTGCAGGAAATGACAGAGAGGAGTGATTACATTATAGCCAACAGATTAATGCAGAACCAGTACATATCTTCATCTCAATTCCAGTGGCAAGGTGGTGAGCTAGTGACTCCTAGGTTACGAGGGACATTAAGATTTTTCCGCTTGTTTTTCTGATGTCTCAGACAATGACTTCCCATTCTCCTACACTGATGATAGCTCTCTCCCTTCTCTCTACTTTCTGCTTCCCTTTAATACTCCGGTGCATTCAGTCCACTTACGCTATTCATTGTTAGATTCAGCCTTTCTTTCCATCCGCTTCAGTGGGCTTCAGGACTGTCCCTAAGTGCTTTCTGACTTCAAGTCCCTCCTCAAAACTACTGTCGTTAACGAACCCTTCGCTGGTGTATCTGCGCTGACGTGCTTTGCCCTCTGGCCTCCCTCCTGCTCCGCACTGCGAGGAAAAGCCCCGTGGAGCAGGCACAATGCCTTTCTTGGGTTTTGCAAACCATGAGCATTTGCAGCATTAGATAAGTAATTATAACAACTCTGCCCTTTCATGAGGAAAAACATACAAATCATTAGCAGTTAATAATTCAATGAAATGCACAGACTTGGCAAACATCTATTACTGTCTCAGGATTTCAGACTCACCGCCTAAGGAGTACTCAGTATAATATTTAGAAAGCATTCATATGTGTCTTTAGAAATATTACTTTCTGCAGAATGAAGGGAAAAGCCTATTTCATGTTTTCCTCTTTCCATGAAAATTATTTCAGTGTCTCTTCATCAATTGACCGAGTCCTGCAAAGTGGCTCTGGAACAAACTCGATTTATGTGAATGTTGATGTAATTAATGACGAAGCATTCAGTTTGTTAAAACCATCCTAGACTATTAGTATATCAATGGGTCGACTCTGAGGAGCGCTGGGTGATGGCATCTTTTCAACATCAGCAACTATTGATCGGCCAGGTGAAGAACTCTGTATTCCATTTAGATGATATCTCCGTATTTCATCACTTCTCTTTTCCTCTTTTCCCCAAATTTAGTAATTTTCTCATCAGGCAGTCTTTTGTATCAGCTTTCCTGAAGCTACCAAAAGCCCTACAAAATATAGACTGGCTAACATGTTAGACCTTACGAACAAAACAACTGATTATTACATTTGCCTGCCACGCAACAAAAAGTCACCATAGCAACATCGTTCTTCGCTCACTGCTGAAGTACTACAGGAACTTTTCCTACAGAAATATGAGAACTAATAAGCCACACTACCTAGTATTTTGCCAATCACTGTTTCAAAAACAGGGAGAAAGGCTTTTCTTCTTACACTCACTTTCAGCTGGGTTTAGGATGCCACTTTGCTCTTGTGCTGCTTTCACTCATTGGAACCCTTTGGGCCAAACTTTGCCATCGCTTATGGGAATGTATTTGCCACCAGGTGAATGAGGTGAATCTGATACTGCTTACACTAAGGGAGACAGAATTTCACTTCAGCTGTTGGATGATAAGACTGAGACAGCCTCCTTCACCTACCTGCCTGCCTACAAGACTGCTTTGAGACTTCCAGATGAGACCATATGAAGACACAGTATATTACAAGCATAACTTTTAATATAATGACTTGTTCTGCAGTATTCTGAACACATGTATGAGTCGGTCTTCAAGGTGTCAGACTTTGCTACAGCACTGAAAGATTCCCAAGAATTTTATTATCAAAATTTTTGAAAGCGTCCATTCACTTCGGATGTTTTGAATTCTGCTTGTCCAGTTCCAAATAATTCCTGCTCCAAGAAGTCTGCTTTTCAGTGGTACTCAGACTTCACAACACCAACACATATCAGTGGGAGCTATTGTGCAGAGGAATACTTGAAGTATTTCTTGAAGTATACAAGTACTTGAAGATAAAGTGATGCAGATGAGTCAGTAGATGGAAACTCAGGTGAGCTATCCAAATGAATAGATGCTGCAGAAAAATAGGTTTAAACATATCAGTTGTGGCACTAATCAACCTCCAAGACAGCCAGCAGGGAAATGGGATGGGACAGGTATTTTACAACATGCCAGCACACTTCAACTCCTAGAACAGAAAGGGGAAGTAAAAATTATGGCATCCTGTTTACACTGTAGTTAAGTACAGTGTAATCGACCCAGCTCCTGAGAGTGAACATTTGCTGTACTGCGCAGCTGTCCCCTTAATAATTATTAAGCTAAAGAAGAAACATATATTTATATTTCCTTATGATTCTTGCTATTCAGCAGTTGATCATTTTTTCTTATTTCCTGATCCCCCTCTCTCAAATATACACATATAAGTGGAATACCTTCCTCCAACTGTAACGATATGTTGGAATGAATTGTGCCCTTTGCAGATAGAAATTCCTCTACTCCATTCAACTTGGCATCATTTGCCCTTCAAATAAATCTTTGATATATTAAATTTGGTCTTTTTGGCTACAGGACCAAAACCAGCTTTGCTCAGCTTTATTTAAAGTTGTTGTTGATCTGGAGAATTAACAATCTAGTCACTTCCTCCCAAAGCTAATTAGGAATATCTGGTTAGACATTTTTCTTTGGAAAGTGTTTCCCCCCAAAAAAAAGTAAGACTACAGAAAGGGTTTGTTACAATTAATTTCTTTACTCCAGAAAAGCTTGGGGAAAAACTTCAACATTATCAACCCATTCTACTTGCTTTTTTAAATAAAAAGTTAATGCCTTTCTGTTTATAAATTTTAGCTAACTTATATTCAAAAAGTTAAAAATAAACATGTCAAAATGAAATAAATGCTTAAGAATTTTTATAAATTTTCATTGTACTTTTCTTACTTATTCTTTATCATCGCTTTTATTCGAAGCAAGAAATAATCGGAAGCTTCTCATACTTCAAAAATGTAAGTAACTTGGAAATTTAAATTAACTAGGTCCTTAGACTTCATGACAAGAAATAGATTTCCTCTGACTAATAAAAAGTGGGTTTTTTAAAAGTGATTTAAAACTTCTTAGTGAAGAGGAATTTTTGAATAGCTAGTAACCTTTTAATCTAAAAGAATGAGACAGATTAAAGCCACTATCAGGCAATTTTGGTAGCACAAAGAAATTTTTTGAATTATAAATGCAAAGACTGGCAAATGCGAGTTTTGTGGTGACAGCGGAAATAATTTTCATGGGTTAGAAACCCTCACCCAGGAAGTTTTTGTGTAGGTGTGCCTGTCTTGCCAGCTCAGGTTAGGAGGGAGGAAAGCTCAGTCTGGCAACTACTGTAATACACCGTGTCGTAACCAGCAGTGGTTCAGGACTAAAAAACAACCTGTAGGTGCAAGGGGCAACCCCAAGCTCTTAGAGAAAAGCCAGCAGATAACAGGCAACGTGGCGGTAGCTGCTGCAGGTTAGTACACTGCAGCGTGTGAGTTACTCCGGCTGCTGACAGCACCTCAGCCCACCCCACATCGAAGCTCCGCATTTAGGGAATTTTCCACTCACCTCCGCAGCCCTGCAGCCTCCCAGAGACCTGCGTATACCGGCCCGATGGCAGTGTGGTCCAAAGTGTATGGCCAAGAAAACCAAAGAAATGGCAGCACTATTTTGTTTTTACACAATCTGTTTAGATGGCCGGTGAAGTTACACAGACAGGCTGTTAAGTAACCTTTCATCACCCTCCCTCTTTGGTGGAGGGTTAAGATTTGTGTGTTCAGTAAGATATCGCCTTTCCATGAGGACTAAAAAACCTTAATTCTCTCTTCACGGAAAATCTTCTAGTATACTCCAAGTTTAAATAATAAGCCTCTAAGCTGGTTATTGCAGAAATTAAGTGCATAAAATCTTATCAGCTGCTTTTAAAGAGTGCTCCCAGTAACCTTTCCTATCTGACCTTCTTCTAAACAAAACTTTAGTAATCAAGTCTATATGTAATGCTGTCGAGACATTTAACTTTGCTTTAATGTGGTTGCAGTCAAGAAATAAAATTTCACAACAGAAAACTAAGCATAAGAATGTTTAGGAACACAATAAATGCCAACTCAGGTTGCGTGAATGGAGAACTTCATATCCAAGAACATGAAGTTCGCCCAGATTATTCCTAACCATGCAGAGAAAATGTGGTTTTCTAATTCTTCAGGAAGTCGGACTGTAAGGATTTCTCCTCTATTTTAGCATCTCCTTTCCAATGCACAGTAGAATCTATCCGCTTTGGCATTTGCTTCAATTTGGGCAGGTAAACAGTCTCACTGGAGTCTTCGGTACCACTGGTGGGAACACGCGTTAACGTTTTAGAGGGATAAGCCCATAGTTGCAGTCCTAATCCTCCATTCTGTTACAGCCGCTTGGTGCTACTTCACTACCATAAAGCCGCACTAAAGCTGGGGATCCATCTCGGGGCTCTCCACTGAAACGAGGAATTGGCGAGTTGCCTTCAGTTGCCGTGTACTCTTTCCTCTTGAGAAATCGCATGGCGATTATGTGCGGGGAAAGAAAGGCAGGGCAAGAGGTCTTTGTGCCTTGGGGATGCAGCAGAGTCACTGCAGATTAGAGGAGGCTGAAAGCTGCTCTCATCCACACTGGGAGCAAGGCAGTTACAGAACATCCCAGGGATCAGGAAGGCATAAGCACCACCACCGTTCACCGTTTAGAAACACGACACAATGTCAAGGAAGGTCACAGAAGTTATGACTAATGATTTAAATTGTGAAACATCAGGTGAATCTTTTCTAAGGGAATGCTGTCTTTGTATATACCCAATAATTCAAATCGAATGGGTTTTAGCTAAGAGCCATTGATGTAGTTAGGGCTGAAGCTAACAGGCTTCCACTCCTTTTTGAAATGAACTGGTGCAAACGTACAATACAGATTTCAGGAAAAGAATGGAGGTGAAGGTGACATTCCTATTTTTAAAATCATCGTATTTGAGTCTTGGTGATGGGAGAAGGAGGAAGCAATCATGCTGTCTGACATAAGGCACTTATTTGAGCAGCTTAGTTAAAAAAACCCATGTCCCTAGTTCCCTGGATGGGCAATGTAAAGTAAAAGACTATTCCAGAAGGTGATGAGCCTTGTTCTGAATTGGGGGAGAAAATTCTCTTTAGTTGATTCTGTGGGGAACCTACAAGGGGTAAGTACCCTACTAATAACTACCCTTCACATAGTTACATGCCAGTTAGTAGGTGGTGGGAATACCTTCCATTGCTAAAATGTTTGAACAACTTGTAAGCGGCACAGAAACTTAATGGTTAATTGGGTACTTAGACACATCCACACTAAAAAAAAAAATCTTCTCCAAACGGGCCTTAATAACCTGCAGTTTTATTCCTTTATTGAAGGGGACGTAAGTTCATAACCCGCTTATGAAAAGAGGGAGTCCAAATTGCAACTTTTGAAAATGTAACCCACTATATGTAGCTACAATAGCAAGATTAATATTTTTCTTATCTGTAGGTTTGTTTATTTAAATTTATGGAAACATAAAAAGCTCTAGGCGCCTAGGCATATATTAAGAAAGGCAAATTAACATCAACAACACGAGCAATCCTAGTAATTTCCTCTATGTGCAAAGGGAAAATAAACCTCTTTGCTATGTACTAATCCCAACCCCAGTATTCCTCCAGCCCTCTTCCTCCTCAAAAGCCTGGGAACAGAGACGGGGCCTCTACAATATGCCTAAAAGATCAGCAGTAAGCTTACTTCAGAATAAAGGAGAGAGAGTAGAAAACACTAAGAAAAACAAAGCACAAAAAACCCCACCCTCCCTGAACAACTCTTAATATTTTCTGATACGAAGAGAAGCTTTTTGACGCCCCCAAGGCTATGTTCATCTTTACCAAACAAGGACTGTGTGTTCTTTCCTGTTACCCCTGCTCGCTCGCTCTTTTGGTTTTTTTGTAGTGAGGGTAACACAAAAAGTCAGAGGCGTTTGGATCATTAAACATATTTATTGTTTAAACTCCCTAATTTGACATTATCCGTACTCTGCAACCAAACCAAAAATTGGGATGTGGAAAGTTACAGGTTACAGAACTGCATTTCTATAGCACTTACAGTTAGCCAGCATTACTAACCCCAAGAATTGAAAGCCATTAACCAGATCACGCCAGGTCAGGAAGTTGGTTCAAAACCAACAGCATTTCTCTTCTGAGATTCGTGTTTTCTGCCACAGCTGTTCCACAGCATGTATTTAAGTGAATGAGCTGAGAGACAATCTTGACAATATCCTTTTACTGTTGTTCCCATATATAATTTCCTAATTTTCATAAAGGCTACCAAACCAGATACGCTGCCACAGGTGTGCCTTGTGAGCTCACAAACGCAAAGCTGAGCTTTTAGATTCACCCTACACACCCCTACCATTTTGGTCAGCTTATGAAATAATTCTCCCTTCAAATGACTGCAAAGCTACAAGCCACTAAATGTCATTCCTAGACATACAAAAACCCCTTCACTTTCTTTGATTTGTATTTCCATTCCTTCATTACCGAGAAGCTTTTCTGGTTACTCTCTCTGCAAATAAGTTTAAAACAAGGTTGGATGCCTTCATCTATTTTGAAAACACAGATGGAAATATTACAGGAAAACAAACTTTCGGAAGAAGAGATACTGGCATTTTATACACAGAATGAATGCCTGTTTGTATTGTTGGAACAGTCAAAAACACATGGCAGCTCATGCTACAGGCAGAGAACAAGCAGCACCAGTAGCACTCTGAAAACATTTGCTGCAAGCAGTACTCAGTATACTAGTCCAGACATGGTCTCAGTAGAAGATCCTTCCATCGCTGTGGTAAAACATTAGCTCTGTTTTTGTTCCTTTCCATACTTCAGGCTACTCTCCCGAGCTTTAAAGGTGCCGCCCTCTACAGTGCTCACATACCTTCTTCCACAGTACCAGGCCACATGTTAAAAGCAAGAGTTTGCAGCATGGGCAAGGCTAAGTTGTGACTGATGAATTCTTCATGACAGCGTATTTTAAAGAACCTCCCATGACACCTGACAGGAGCAGGACCACTCCCCAAGCAGGCAAGAGCTGCCACCTCTTTCATCACTTCCACTCGTGGCACAACACAACCAGAGTGTTTTGGTCTTTCCAGGAAGACCCATCTCTTAGCGGTTAAGTAGTAGTGCTTAAGGGAGGTAACTTGAACTACCAGGATTAAGGCATACTTTCCCAGCATATTCAGAGGTTTGAATATCATTTTTGTGAATATTAATATTGCGGCAGCTGGTTATTATGAGCTTTAATACGTATCATGAGCTTCCTGTTCTGATGTGAACTAAAGCGTAAGGATACCCGAGAAATATCTCATGGGAAAAGAACTCGGCTTTCTTCTGGGTTTCTATGGCGGAGAAGGCGGCTTCACACTTCTGAAGCAAAAGCTGCTATTAGCAGACTGTTGAAAACGTCATCTCCACTTAGCCATTACAACATGTTTCTTCTGTTAAGAAAAGTGAAGTGTTATTAATCCGGATCTGTATTCAAAAGCTATTGCATCTTAAGTAGCAGTTGAGACGTGACCGCAAAGTGGCTGCCAACGGGACAGAAATCACTTTTTCTCCAGTAAACGGTTCGTCGCACTCAAGAGGACCAAGTTAGATACCATTTCAGCCGTCTGCCGGCAGAATAACAGCAAGCCAGATGGCTTGCACGTGTAACGCTGCACAGGAAACAACCACCTGGAACCCCCCGCTCTGATGAATTAAGGCGTTTCAAAGCAACATCAAAGCCCCCGCGGCCGACGGCGCACGCCGAGGCGG
>NW_008795405.1:9393883-9441319 GCF_000699145.1 Aptenodytes forsteri
GGGCCCCGCCTGCCGGGAGCGCGGGCATCGCCCCGTAGGCCTGGGCATCGCCCGGAGGGGTCGGGCTTCCTGCGGGGAGCGGTAGCGGGTCCCTGCCGACGGCAGTACTGGTTTGTTCTGCTTGCGGGAGGAAGGGCAGGTAAATTAGCCGACAGGAGGGGGAAGGAGAGGCTTTCGCGGTGCGCGTTCCTTAGCGGTGCTCGTTAATTTGCGCTAGCAAGGAATGAGCTAGAACGACGATGTAGCGAGACAGTGCGATGTCATGTGAGCCAAAAACATACCGATAAACATGTCCTTCCCTGCCTCATAAGTGCACGCTTCTTTTTATTCGCTGTCTTTTGACAATTAATTGGAACGTATTAGTACTTTATTTAGATAGGAGAAACCTAATTACGGCATTTAGCTGTCTGTAGGTTTCAAGATTCATAGTAGCGTGCTTGTATTTGGCTGTTGTTTTGTTTTTTCTTTTTACTTAGGGTCAAAGTCAGAGTGGTGGACATGGTCCTGGTGGTGGCAAGAAGGATGACAAGGTAACTAAAACCAAATGCTTTTACTTAGAGGATGAGCTACAGGTGTGTGACTGCAGAGGCTGGCTGCAATAGGCTTTATTTCACTTTTTTTTTTGTTTGTTCTTGTGTTCAGAACTGCGTAAAATTACGCCTTTGCTAGTTTTGACGAAATGCCTTATCTCTTCTGGGTGCACATTGGAGAAAACAGGTTACTGTTCAAAAATAGAAAAGGGGCCTTAACTGTAAAGGAAAGCTGGAATTATTTGGCAGTAGTGATTTATTTTAAAAAGAATAAAACTATAAATCTGTCTGGGTTAGGAAAGACTAGTTGCCTTCAAGCTGTCACTTAAGTAACTGGTTTTGGTTTGAAAATGACGTCATGCCGTCATCTGCATGAGGTGTGCGCTTCATGTTGTGGACCCTTAGAGGCCTTTCCAGTCTCCTTTGGAGATGGAACGATAACGTACGTGGCAAGCTATGTCCAAGCTGGCAAACTGAATGCGTGTTACCTGTTGATTAAAACGCAACAGAAATGTTCAGACTCGATATTTTCCTCATCCTTCCATGTGTGAGTTTTGTTTGTGATTTACTTCGGGCTTCAGCCTTCTGTGTTCTATATTCACTGAAAACTGGCAGAAATCTAAATTTAAAAAAGGAATGTAAAATAAGCAGGAGAAGACATTTTAGAACTTTCTTGAAAAACAAGAATAATACTCCTTTTGGGCTTCTCGCTATATATCATAAAGGAGACAATTTTGTTCTGTAGCCATTCAGCTTAAGTTGAGCTCTCGGTCTGTGCACCTAACATCTGTGTGTATTTTTTCACTGTTAATATCCTGATTTTATTTTTTTTCATGGAATTCTTTTTATGAATAAGGATAAGAAGAAGAAATATGAACCTCCGGTTCCAACCAGGGTAGGGAAAAAGAAGAAGAAAACAAAGGGACCAGATGCTGCCAGCAAACTCCCCCTGGGTAAGCATTCTGCCTGCCCCAGCAGTCCTGTGGACTGTCTGCTCTTCGAGAAGTGCAGAGCCATCCTCTCCCCTAGATCTGGCTGTACGTAGGTCGCAAATGATTAAACAGAAGGCCAAATGTCATTTTATTTCTTATTAACGTAAAAACACAAAATAAGATTATTGTTACGCAAGATGCAGCCCATGAATTCCCGGGTAAGACAGAGAGAAATTGAAATTAGGAGAAATACAGGGGAAACATTATCTTTAAAAATGTTTTTTACCTAGAATTACAGTGGGACAAGTAAAATAGCGACTGCTGCTCATATGGAAGTTATTGTCAGAAAATAAAGCAGAATTTCTGGTAATGAATTAGTCAATAGTTGGTACCATATCAAACTTGGTCTAAAATATTTTGATTCTACTTTGATTACAGTGACTCCTCACACACAGTGCAGACTCAAATTGTTGAAATTGGAGAGAATTAAAGATTACCTCTTAATGGAGGAAGAATTTATCAGAAATCAAGAACAGATGAAACCTTTGGAAGAAAAACAAGAGGTGAGGTTTGAGTGAACTGTTAAATTAGAGCATTTATTGTAATATTAGAAGTAAACTACTTCATACAAAGGCAGTGGAAAGCAAGTGCCACGAACGTGTACATCAGTACAAACGTATTATGTATATTACAATTCTTCATTAAATCTCAACTACTGTCCAGAAAACAGAGGATTTTTTTTTTCTAGCGGTTTAGTGGTTTTAGCCCAAGCATGGGTTACTACAGATGAGGCCACAGTGTTTTTTTGTTGGAGTGGTCTGTCAAAGTGCAGCTCCCAGATATCCATCAACAGAGAAAGCAAGCATATTCTGGCTCTGCACATCCATATAGCAGTGTCCATAGGATAGGACTGAAATAATAGTGGATTTTGTTACTGGCCTATGCTTTTATACCTTTTGGGGCAGCGAAACAACAATAGCAAAGACTGGTTCTGTTACGTTTGGTGTGAACTGTTGAGCCAGTGTTGTACAAGAATGTTTTTGCCGGTGTTCTCAAGTTGTTTCTTGGATTCTTCGTGATAACAGGAAGAAAGATCAAAGGTGGATGATCTGAGGGGAACACCGATGTCCGTGGGTACCTTGGAGGAGATCATTGATGACAACCATGCTATCGTGTCCACATCAGTAGGATCGGAACACTACGTCAGTATTCTGTCTTTTGTGGACAAGGATCTGCTAGAGCCAGGCTGCTCTGTTTTGCTAAATCATAAGGTGAGTTGTTTTTTATAAAATGAAGCAAAAGTTCTTGTATTGTTTTTAACTGGCCTTTTTTTCTGAGAATCACAGGATCGTAGGGTCTGAGAGCTAATGCAGTTGGTTTCACACACCTAAATAGATGGGCATTGGGTTTAGGCTTGAGCTTGTATTAATAATGCTGCTCGCTTTCTTTGACGACTCTTAATGCTTGAATTAGGTTCATGCTGTGATAGGAGTCCTGATGGATGACACAGACCCTTTAGTTACTGTGATGAAAGTGGAGAAAGCTCCTCAAGAAACATACGCTGACATCGGTGGCCTTGACAACCAGATTCAAGAAATCAAGGTATTCGGTTGTACTAATTTACACTGTGAAGTAAGCAAGCAGCGTAGCTTGCTGTGCTGGGAGCTTGAAAGTATAACAGCAGGACCAACCGCTGTGCATGTAGTGTTCTTTTGTATCTTGCTAGTGCATTTCTTCACTGGATTTTGCTAGGCAGACTCACGGACCTAACTCTCTTAAGTGGGTAGCATACCCATTGACGAACTGTACGCACAGAAACCTTTCACAGTTGCTGTGGAATCTGTAGAGCCCTGAGCTCATAAAGCCTGTGCAATAACTTATTACTATTTTGCAACGTGTAAAGTTATTGATTGTCGCAAGATGAGAGTTAAATTGTAAAAAGTGCAGAGGTTGGTTTGAGTGTCTGATGCTGTGCAATCTAAGGATTTGGTGGGTAGAGGTTTTTTTGGCTTGTTTTGGTTTTGCATTTGTTTGTTGTTTGGTTGGGTTTTTTTGTGGTTTGGGGGGGAGGGGGGTTGTTTTTTGTTCCCACCAGCAGAGCTCTATCTGAGCCATGGTAAAACTCAACCTTTTTGCTTTGGGTAGGTGTCCAAAATCAGAAATGCTCTTAAAATATTGACCTGTAGTATTTGGTAACTCATGGTGGGAGGCATCCTTTCATAAAGGGTCCCCCCACCCCAAAGTCCTCCATCAGTGTTTGGGAGCCAGCAGCTCCCGGGTTCTAAACTCAGCACGATGCATTTAGGTTGGAGGGTGGGGAACACTCACTGCTTCTCTTCCACGTGTCAAGTGGAAACAACAGGAAGACCTGTTCAGATAGAGTAGCTGTCTGCCTTAGAATTGGAGGCAGCAGAGAGACATATTTTTCAAGGTCTGTCCTGAAATTAGTTAAGTTCTTTTTGCTTTCATTACTTTTATTAATGCTGTTCTTGAGATCCTCACAGAACTTCCGTGGAGAGTGCTCACTCTTTATAAAAACTCAGGTTTGTTTTTCTTGTGCTGCAGGAGTCTGTGGAGCTTCCTCTCACCCATCCTGAATATTATGAAGAGATGGGTATAAAGCCACCCAAAGGAGTCATTCTGTATGGCCCACCTGGCACAGGTATCTCGCAGTACAGTAACAACTGTGCTGAGCTAACACAAGTAAAATAAATTATGCTTGCTTAGTATTAAAGCATTGCCAAGTCTGTCACAAATTTCATATGACTGTTTTGTTAAAGCGCTTCCCCCCCCGCCGCAAACTAATTACAGTATTTCTTTCCAACTAAAAATAGGTAAAACTTTGCTAGCCAAAGCAGTGGCAAACCAAACGTCAGCAACCTTCCTGAGAGTGGTTGGTTCAGAACTTATACAGAAATACTTGGGTGACGGTCCAAAGCTCGTGCGCGAACTGTTCCGTGTGGCCGAAGAGCATGCTCCGTCGATTGTCTTCATTGATGAAATTGATGCCATTGGTACAAAGAGGTACAGTATTCTCGCTCCCACTTCACACACAAGTATTGCCGGGGACAGTAAAAGGTTTACTAGAAGCACTTCTTTTGCAACCATATTGATACTCAGTTTCTTAGCTCTGCCACCATTTTCATAATACTCTTTTTGATGTAAGCATTTTTAACAAGTAAAACTTCAAATAACTTCTTGGAAACTAAAATATATCACAACCTTTTCATATTAAATAGATGTGGCCGGAGACTTAACTTCTGTTCTCTTGCTACCCGGTAGCATCTCCATGATAGAGTGTCTTAAACAGAAAGAGACACCGTGCATAAGTTCGTATGGTATCCTCCAAGTGCAAATCCAAATATACAGTAATTGGCTTTCGTGACTCAACAGTAAAGCAGTGTACTTAGTACAGAATATATCCATTTATCGTTTGCCTCTCCAAATAGGTGGCTAAATACTTACGTTCTTACAATATTATATGGTAAGTTACAGAGTGTGATGTCACAGAGAAGCATGGCTTGTGCCACACTAAACTGTTGTTCAGCCTGTATCCAAGTTGTATTACTTTGAAAATTCCATAGGCTGGTTGGAACTGTCCAATACAAATAGTCTTTAAAGTAGTCACATGTTTTTTAAATGAATAAAAAGGTGCTCATACAGCTACTAGCCTGAAGCTCCAGTATAAGGCAGCTTCTGCCCCATGTATTTCAGCATATGTAGAAAGGATTGGACTGATGGTGAAGTGCGTAACACGTGGAATTCTTCATATATGTTACGTTGCTTCAAACCGTTCCTAAACATGGGTGAGCTGTTTTGGATGTAGATTATCTAGTCTGACGTTAGCAGAATGAAATAGCTAAGCTACAAAGCAGAGAAATACAGTCACTGGTACCCGTGTTTCAGGAAGAGCAGAGTTAAACCAGGATCCACATCAGTAAGGCTAGAGGGCGGACAGCTGTGACTGCGTGCATAAGGAAAAACTCCGAAGTGGAAAAATGAGTGACAAGCTGTTATTTTCTATGCAGCAGATGCATGTGCTTTTAAGAATTAGGGGGTTTTCCTTTTCTTTGTTAATTTTGTTAGGGGAAAAAAAGAGATTTCCAAATACATAACAAACATGGAAAAAGGACAGATTTCCTTCACATGATTGCTGTTACTTTCCCCAGCTACAAGAATAGTTCAGTGTCTCTTTACTTACCTAGATGTCACAATATGATTCTGAAAACCTGCTTTTTGTTTTCTATGGGTGAACATTAAATTAAAAAAACCCAACTCTTATGGGTGTGTTAAATAAAAAAAAAAACAACCACACAGTATTTTGTTTACACGTTTGTGGCAGTTATGCGAAGTATGTTCTTAAATTTGCACAGTGCTTTTTCTGACTATATTGTTTTCTTAAAGGTATGACTCAAATTCAGGTGGTGAGAGAGAGATCCAGCGTACAATGCTGGAGCTGCTGAACCAACTGGATGGGTTTGACTCTCGGGGGGATGTTAAAGTTATCATGGCTACAAACAGAATAGAAACACTGGACCCGGCTTTAATTAGGCCAGGTAAGAGACTTCGTGCTGTGTATGCTTAAGTCACTTTTCTTGTGAAAGGACTTGTCACAACTTGTCAGACATGGACTGGTAAAAAGAATGCAAGTTACTGGTTTGTCTTTATTCACCATCTCGTCTTTGTTGGTGTATCTATTAAAATCGGAACCCATTCACAAGCTTCCAAAAGGGAGAAAAACCTGTGGAAGAGAAGAAACGTGTTAATTCCTCTTACATATATATAAACAATTTGAATATTCTTCCTTTGTATTAGGATGGCACAGGTATTTTAAGTAATTGTTAAGGCAAGCTGTAGTGCAGCAGCAGCATTTCGTTAATGTCTTCAGCAGCTGGGGAGGGGAGGGCAGTACCACTTGTGCTTCGTAGATGAGAACTTAAGCCTTAACAACGAGAGCCTGGATTTTGATGCAAGGAAACCAGTCTGCGTCCTTACATGCTACTGTCGTTTGGGGGATGAGTGAGGGAGAAGCAGTATCTTATTTTGACAGTATTACACGTTGAGCCAAGAGCTTGAACAGGCACAAGTAGTATTTCTAGATGGCCACTAAAAATGTACCGAAACCACGTCTGTGGGGTCTGTTAAATCAGAAGGTAGAAAGCAACACAGAGATCAAAGGAATAAGCTAAGCCTCCCGCTAGTGTCTTCAAGTAAATTCTAAGTATGGAAGAGGTTGTAAAGATACTCCTTCTAAAGTAATAGAGGTAAGGTAGAGAGCAAAGATAACTTAAGATGAAATTGTCAAAGAACTACTCTGAACAGTCGCTAGACTGCATGGACCCAAGGATTTCAGAAAAAAAACCAACTCCGCAGTATGAAGTTGCTGAGGTGTGTTTGTGGTTTGTTGTTTTGTTTTGGTTTTTTTTTTCCCAAAAAGTCTGAGTTTGTCACCATCTTAGCCTTACCCCCTCCAAATCAAAAACAGTGCTGTTAGAGTACAGAGGAGATAATACTATACCAGTATCAAAGGACAAGCTAAGATGATCTAAAATTTGTTGGAAGACTTCCTACACCTATCAGGTGTTTAAATTGTAACCATTGCTTGAGCAGCCAGGGCACTCCTAGGAGCTCGGAAGGCTGATTTACCATTGTGTATGATAGTCTGGAATATCATACATGGTGCCATCAATCCTTCTAGAAAAGATACTGTAAAACTAAAGAAAAACAGGAGTGATCTGGAGATGGAAAACATCCTTGAAAAGATTGCTCATTAAAGTTGGAACAATGAGTACCGGAACATCCAAAGTCCCTACTGACACAAAGGAAACATCTGGTGGGGACTTGCAACAGAACTATTTATGCAAAACCTTCCTTCTTCCGTTAGGGTTTCTTTTTTGCTTTGTTTTGTTTTTTAGGAGGTTGGTTATATAGGGAGGAAGAGTTCTTCAAGTTGCCACAGTGATTTATTTTGTGTGTGTGTATGCAGCAGAAAATTAAACTTCAGAGCTAAATGTAGTCTCGGAGTAGAATAAAATGTATTACAAGAACATAAGTATTTGATTAATACTTTCCTGTGCTATGAGACATTGGTGGTGGTTTTATATTTATATGTGAGTCACGTTTTTTTGCGTTTCCCAGGTGAGGCATCTCTTACCTGCAATGACACAGACTTTTTCAGCAGCATGGTACCGTTCAGCTCCAGTAGCTTCCTGTTCACTGCAAATAGTCTGATCTCACTTTCTACTCTAAGACGTGATTGACTGTGGTGTGAAGAAACAGTTGCTGTCAGTCTAACCTTGAAATGTTTGTCCTGCTCTGTTTCCAATAGCTGCATGCAAAAAACCTAAGACCGAACTTTTCTTTTGCGCAGGACGTATTGACAGGAAGATAGAGTTCCCTCTACCTGATGAAAAGACCAAGAAACGAATCTTTCAGATTCACACAAGTAGGATGACGTTGGCAGATGATGTGACTTTGGATGAGCTGATCATGGCAAAAGATGATCTCAGTGGTGCAGATATTAAGGTCAGTGTACATCACCGTTGTTACACTTCAAAACACAAATCAAATCTCATTTTTACTGCATCCAAAAACATCGTCTGTTGAAACTGTTCTCTAATTACCTGCGGTTACATCACTGAGGGACGGTTGGATGGCTTTCAAATACCTTTTGTGAGTGCCACGTACTCGGCTTTACAGATGGGAAATTTATCAACATCGTAATTATGAGGTAGCTCGTGTTGATAAGAGTACATACCTGCGCTATCTGAATATGATGGTTTAAAAGTAGCAAAGTGGAAATTAGAAGGGGAATGTGGAATCTTGCACAAATGTGCAAGATGCCTTAAATATTACTTAAGATAGTGCAGGATAAGAAGCATTTTTAGAGACTATGTTGCAAGCAGATAAAAACGCAACTGTAGATTAGGAAGCTGCAGACATACACAGTCTGCCTTCCGACAGTAGAGCGAGCCCTTGCTAGAGTTACCACACTAATGAGCTTAACCAAACATGACATTACTCTGTCACCTCATTGCAGGAGGATAACACAGTCTGCTGTTAACAGAGCTGGGTGCATCTGTTCCTCGCAGGAGGGAAATGCTGTTTAGGAAGCTGCCTTTCTGTCATGGAAGCATTACTCTGACTACAGGACACGCTCATCTAGCTTCATCCAGATTGTTTTACGTGCTTCAGTGCTACTGAACAGTATCAAACTTAACAGAATTTATGTTCTTAACACTCGACTTCTGCTACAGAGTCAGTCGGAGCAGGATGAAGGTGCTGTCTTCTGAGGTGTAGCTTGAAGGGGCTGCACACAGGCAGTAACTTACTCTCACTTTCTCTGTTGCAGGCAATTTGTACAGAAGCTGGACTGATGGCTTTGAGGGAACGGCGAATGAAAGTAACAAATGAAGACTTCAAAAAGTCTAAAGAGAACGTTCTCTATAAGAAGCAGGAGGGAACCCCCGAGGGGCTGTATCTTTAAGTCATCTGTCTCTTTGGGGACTATCAGGAACTCTTTCTGTGTTGATGACAGGCTCGTGTAAAACCACATAGTCTAGCTAACTTTCATTCTTGAAGAGGTTAAATCCTGGTGGGTTGTGGTTTTTCAGTCAGTGTAACACTTCATTTCCCAATAAAACATTTATTTGAACTGTTCTGGTGGCAAAGACCTGCTATTTACATGGAACTGTCTGTTCCTTAGTCGGACTTACTTTCAAGAAGGAGTGCTGGCGACACGGGAGTGCTTGTCTCGATGATCCGAACCACGCTGCTGACGCACCACAGCGTGCAGTGAGGAGCACGTAAGCGGGTTCCCCACCTCTCTGTCAGTCCTTGTTAGGCACGGCAGTCTTTT
Organism: Aptenodytes forsteri; assembly: GCF_000699145.1. Lineage (NCBI taxonomy): Eukaryota > Metazoa > Chordata > Aves > Sphenisciformes > Spheniscidae > Aptenodytes > Aptenodytes forsteri. The sequence goes on from NW_008795405.1 coordinate 9,403,204, forward strand.
ACAACTACTGTATAATTGCTGCTGTTCTTGAAGTAATTACTTTTCTAGGTCTCTTTTTAGGGGCTAAGTAACTAGGAAAAAAGTCACTTTTGAGTAACCTGTGTCCTAAGTCATATATAAAGTAATGAAAAACATGCAGCCTTAAGTAACATTTCGATATGCTTTAGAAGTACCCATCTCTATCTAGTGCTTGCGCTTACAAGGAAGCAAGGTGGATGCTCATTAGTATTCTCAGTTTACAGATCTAAACATGTTTGGTTACAAGGTACTTGTAACACTGAAAAGTTTATAAATTTGTTTTTCCCAAAAGGGTTACAGTTCATTACACAAACACGCATTAGAGATTGTCTTTAAAAGGAACCAACACAGTAGGAGGCTCTACAGCCCTGCGCTGCCATGGCAAGAGGTACGTACTCAAGGCATGGGCACTGACCAGCCCAGGTGCTAGAGGTGCACGGTTTGTGATGTTGCAGACATGCAGAGAGAAATTCAAACCGCAGGTCACATGCTTGGTGTTCTGCAGTGTAATCTTAAAATGAGTTCTTCCCCTCTGAACAAAGCTATGGCCTGCAGCTCCATCCCCATAGGAGTTAGGACCTTTCCTAAGTTGTAGCGATGCATATACTGCTTATTAAGTATTCTGTGTAGTGTACTTTTGTGAAGCGCTTGTGAAGTTCTAAGTAATTAATTTCCAAATGTTGTAATGTGATTTTTAAGGTTATATAAAGTTCCATATGCAGACCACAGTTAAGCAATGCGCAGTCTTTGTTCTGGAAACTTTCTGTGGGAGCAAATGCTGGCCAGTAACAGACGGCTGAGTTACACGCAGAGCCATCCCTTTGATAACTGCCAGTGCTCTAACAATGGTAGCAGCCAGGCCAAACGATTTTGTTTTTCTATGTAAAAATTATGTGGCTCATTGTTAAAAACAAACCCTACAGATGAACGGAGTCTTTTATTTAATCTGGACGACAGGAGCCCTGGAATGGAGTTGTTATTCATCTGGAGATAGAAAAACAACAAGCAAAGTTATTACCCATTCTTATAAACCTTATGAGAGCTGTCTCCTTGGAAAGGTCACAGAAAGACTGTGATTTTTTTAGCACTTTCTAATCATGGCTGTTGATCTCATCATCGCTTGAGGGGCTGAAGAGCTTTGATGTGTGGCGAGCAAGGCTTTTTTTATTTGAGACGTGGCTGTTAATGCTGGCTAGAAGCAACAACCACAAAGAGGTCGGTTCAACTGACTGAAGGAAGGCTGCAATGTACTAAGCTAAACCAAGAACTGTGTTCTGGTACACTGTCTGCCACAACGGTAACTGAAAAGAAACATATTTGAAAATTAAATTCTTACCTTTTACAGCAGAATTTAACTTCGCCACTTTCTCCAACATTTCTGAACTTGAGTCACAAAGATCAAGACAAAAGTAATAAAGATCAGCAGAAAGTGAACAGCGAGTATATTCCCCATAAGGACAGAAAAAGCTACCGGGGTCTGCATTAGCAGGCAGGACTTATTCTAGGAGCCCCAGTAAGTGAGCAGCCTCTGACCTCCCCAAGTGAAGGACAGAGCGCAAGTGCTGCAAAGGGAGAAGCTGTGCAAAGGGAGGGGCCCAGGGGAGGGGATGCATGGAAGGGAAAAGCGACTGAAACAGGAGTCACCACTGCCACCACTGGAGGTTTTCAAGATGCGATTGGAGAGGGTGCTAGATAATCGCACCTAGGCTCCCTGTCCCACAAAAGGCTGGACCAGATGATCTTTCGAGGTCCCTCCCAACCTGGGCTGCTCTGTGATTCTATGACTCCAAAAAGAAACACAAGCAGCAGCACAATCGAGCTTCCCCCCTCTCCATGTCCCTTCCAGGTCTTTAGAGGAAATGGCATTCTGCTTTGATGGGAGAGCAAAACCAAACACACAACACACACAATTTGTGATGTTACTGTTCAGTGCACAGAGTAACTCCTACCTCCAATTCAGGAGCTCTGTCATTTCTGAAAGAAGCACGGATTTTAAAAACAAAGTATGTATTTTTTACAAAGACTAATCAATTACTTTTATAGCAAAACCAGCATCACTTGCAACCGCAGCGATATTATAAGGCTCTTAAGAAGTGCTGTAATGCCATTTAAAATTCTGCATATTCCCTGTAATATTTAAAATAATTTTAGAAAGGAGTAAGTGAAGTACAGCCTAAACTAAAATGTGTTGTATCTTGTATCGTGGTGCTACAGGCAAAATCGAGCTACAGGTTGTATGGCTTTGTCCAGCCATAGTTTTCCATGTAATCAGATCTCACCAGCTGGATAATCCCGATTGTTTTAGTGCTGTTAGTGACAGCTAGTTTTCTCCTGAAAACTGCTGAAGCACTTTTGGGTATTCAGTCGCTGCAGGTACCCTCTTTTCAGATGAAGATCCAGTTTCTGAGTACTTGTGTCTCAAGAGTAGGGATGCTAAACAGTCTTTTACATATTTCAGCATATTCTGTCTTATAAGTATGTAACATAACTGTATCTTTAAATTGTTACCATATTTCATACTACTTCACTAGGAGCTTGCCTAAAGACTCTTGGAATAGAAGCTACTAATTAAACAACCATGTTTTGACTACGCTGCCTTCTTTGGTGAGGATTAAATACAGACCAGACCTCTACTTCTCTCGTGATGATCGCCTGTATTTGGGTTAAAAGCAAGTATATCAATTACAAAAACTTGTTTAAAAGTGAGCTGCTTAGAGATGCATTATGGATACATTTTCATTTTTAATACACTCACAGTTCTATTAAATTAAGAAATTAAAAAAATAATTCAAGTTCCTTTTGAATTTTCAAATATTCAGGTATATTTTTCATAAATATTCGTATTAAAATGGTCATCTGTCAAAACATACAAATACAAGTCCAAAATAGGTGCCTGCTCAAGCAAAGATTTAGCTTTTACTAACAGTGTATGTACAGATGTAATGGCTGTCTGACTCAGTAGTTATATATACACACGCATGCATACCAAGCTGAAGGAAATTACTGAAGTCCGCCAACTGGAGGACAGTGGAGCATCCATTTGGCAGATGTTTATTTCCTGTGCTGCTCACCAAACCATAGTTGGCATGTGCTGCATCTCCACTGAACTCCAGGGAATGTAATTTCAAACAATAGAATAAGAAATGTGGGCAACATTCAACAGGAGGCTATTTATAAGAGGGTAGCCTCCTGTGGGAGCCAGCAATACTTCAGAGAAAAGGATGCATTTTTGTGGGCAAAATGCAGTACTTGATTCCAGAATACTTGCGGCTAGTAGAACTCCATTTTGATAGCAATTTATAGAAAAGCTTAAAACAAACAAACAAACAAAAACCCTTCAAGAAAAAAGTACATAGTACCCAAGTCCCAACAGAGTTCCTGTTTGAAGAGAGACAGGTCTAACTGTTAGTTTTGGAATTAGCTTCTGTACTTTCTCCGCTCATCTACAGTCTTCTTTTAAACCTCCAATAGTAGATCCAGCTCTTCCATAGGCACCCGCACTCTCAATTCTTTTTCAGTCATTAGATCAAGCGTCTCTTGCAGATGATCAGGGAAGTACTCTACTGCATCCATATAGAGTACCTCGAAAGACAATGAGAACATTTTCTGTGCCATCTTTCTATCATAACAAGAAACACAGTATAAAGAAGTATGTAGATACGCAAACAGCTCTGTAGCAAGAACGTAAGAAATATCATATACTTCTTTAAAATAATACAAACAGAATTAGTACTTCCACAGTGACAGCAATGCAGATGTTTAGTCAAGCCTTTTCCAACTCTTACTAAGTAATTTTATTCAAAAAGATAAAACGTAGGTCAAGAGGTGCTGGAGCATTTGCAGCATACACAGACATTACCTGAGGAGTTGCAGGTGCTCCTGAATAATTTCTTATACTATTAACTAAACACATTTTTATTTGCCTATGTATTTCTGCTACTACCATGCTCATGATAAAACACGGTCTGCAAGACACGATCACTTCTAGATCACAGAGAGGAATTTATCTCCTTGCCTCATGCAACGCAACACCTTTCTGTTCTGAAACGCAAACAGCACTGCCCACTAGGTATGTTTCCATTTCAGATGCATCTCTTATTTGCAGAAAATCTTCTCCTTCAGAAGTCTCTCCTTTCATTTGCACCTAACTCATTACAACAACTACTAAAGTCTAACTTACTTTTTTTTTTTCCCCAAATGCAGAACTTCAAAAATGAGAGTATGACGACAGGTTTGTATTTTTTCTATGCTTGCTTACCTTTGCCCAAGGACAGTTTTGAAGGGCTTTATAAAACAATCCTTTACTTTTTTCTTTTTTTCCTAGTGAAGCCTGTGTGAGAAAAAAAAATGTTCATACTTCAATGCAGTAATAGCGGAAATAATAAAACAATTATCTCTGAGACAACGAAATTACTGCTGAAAAGCTCAGTGTTCTTCTGCTGAGGAATCCTTATTAGTATATATTGTGGTAGTTATGCAATTTGACAGGTTACACTGGTGACACTGGTTACACTCTTCAATGTAATTGAAGAGATGTCTTTAAGGAGTTTCAGGGCTTTACTTGTAAGACAAGTAATAGAACAAAGACTAGCAGAAAGAGCCTCTGCCGAGTATTTCAGCTAAAGTCAGTGCCTTTGCCTATATTTGACAATAACACTGCAATGGGCAAGAGCGCAAATCATTAACCAAAACTTACACCCAACATGCTGCACATATACTACGCAAGAGCATCTTTGGTACAGTGAAGGTGATAATATGTTATTCTTGTGCACTGAAGAGATCATGCACATACGCTTTCTTACTCAGCAGAAGCTTCTTAAGGCTGAATCCCCTTACACACAAAAATGGATATGTCAAATTAGCATCTATCTGGAACGAGTTAAAACTTCTTCCTCAAAGTACCCGTTCAACTATGTGATACAAGTACAGAGCACACAGCTATCATGAAGTTTAAAAAGAGAAGGGTAGCAGAGGTCAGAGTGCTGAACAGGCTCCTTAGCTTCAGTCACCCCAGTTACAGGTAGAAATAATTACAATTTCTTGTGAAGACATCTTTTGAATTGGGCTACTTTAAAAACACTTAACAAACGGGATTTTTATGGCAAATCCAAAAAAAGCAGTAATTCCAAAATACTGAAAACGCATTAAATGTTTTGAGATCTTTGGAAAAGAAGAGATCTTCAATCAGGAGTTTACATTTTCTCTTGTTCTGACTACATCAGTACTGCTGCTAAAAATCAGCAGCTTCCCTTGTCAATTCTTGAAGTCTAGAAATTCTTTTTCATATTATTGATAAAATTGGTTGTAGAAACTTGTGCTGTTCTGGTGTCATGATCTCTCTTTACTGAACAGCAATGCATTTCACTTACTGGAAACCCTGCTGCCAGAGCTGTGCACTAAGATGCATACACTTCTTTTGCAGCTCTGCAAAGAGCTTTCAGTAGCATTCTGCCTCTTAAGTTTTTCACAGAATCACACAGGTTGGAAGGGACCTCTGGAGATCATCTGCTCCAACCCCTCTGCTCAAAGCAGGGTCAGCAAAAGCAGGCTGCTAAGAACCATGTCCAGCTGCGTTTTGAGTATCTCCGCAGATGGAGACTCCATAACCTCTGGACAACCTGTTCCAGTGTTTCATCGCCCTCACAGTAAAAAAAAGCTTTTTCTTACGTTTAAATGGAATTTTCTATATTTCAATTTGTGGCCATTGCCTCTTGTCCTGTCACTAGGCAGCACTGAGAAGAGTCTGACTCTGTCTTCACACCCTCACATGAGGTATTTATATACGTTGACAGTATCTTCCAGGAGCCTTCACTTCTCCAGGCTGAACAATCGCAAGTCTCCCGGCCTCTCCCCGTACAACACATGCTCCAACCCCTTATTCACCTTCGTGGCTCTTGGCTATTCAAATGGACCCTGGACAGGCCAACAGCAGAATACGGTGCATCAGCCACTCCTCTTGACTTTGTATCATCTGCAAACTTGCTGACGGTACTCTCTCATCATCCAGATCATTAATGAAGATGTTAAAGGGCACTGGTCCCAGTATCAATCCCTGGGGTACAGCACCAGTGGCTGGCCTGCAGCAGGAGTTCACACTGCTGATTACAACCCTCTGAGCCTGGCAGTTCAGCCAGATTTCAGTCCTCCTCACTGTCCACTTACCTAATCCATGCTTCATCAGCTTGTCTATGAGGATGTTATGGGAGGCAGTGGAAGAGGCTTGCTAAAGTTGAGATAAACAACATCCACTGCTGTCCCCTCATCCACCGAGCTAGTCATCTCATTGTAGAAGGCTACCAGATTGGTCAAGCATGATTTCATAAAAAATAAATAGGAATTTAAAAGAAATAGTTTGTATCAAAATCTATATAAAAGCTTTGTGTTTTTAAACAGTGAGAAGCTTTTGCCCAAAATACCAAAGACTGAATATCCAGACACACCCAAAGAGAAAACAGAGAGATCAACAGAACTTAGGGTAATACTGGACAATCACAACTTCTCATTCTATGACTATATCTGAAAATTTTAAGGTTTCTAATTGATTTTGCTTCTTTGAACAGTGTTATTCAAAGCTATTACTGAATAGTCCTTCTTGTTCTTGTGAAAAAGTTATCTTCCATGAATGAATCATTAGTGATAAAATACACACTAGGTGATTTTACTTTAGTATTTGTACATACTGCAGTCTCACTAGTAGTTTTTAAAGAATAACAGTAATTCAATTGTACATTCCAATATACAAAGTTGTATAAAATATTTACAAGCATGTATTTGTGTAGAAATGGTCATAGTAATAGTCCCACACAAGAGATCTTCTCAAACACAAGACAAGAGCCTCTCCTTCCTTCCCCTGCCTCCTCCGTATAACTGCTGTTCCCCTCTGACAACTTATTACACCAGAACAGAGGAGTAATACTGTGGAATGAAATTCCCCTTACATGAGTTCCAAGCATTTCTGTTTTTGTCTTCCATATTGTACTTTGGAGAAGCAAGAAAAGAACCAAGATGACAAAACTGCCTATGTGAAGTTGATTTTATTTATGTAATTCCATGATGAACTATGGAAGAAACTAACATTATTGCTTTTTGGTGTTACTCTGCAATGCCAGTTAGCATAACCTTTATATGCAGCTTTTAAGATTCAAAAAGATTGTGAAAATTCAAGGCAAGCTATAAAAACTATAGCTATGTTTTCCCTACCATGCATTTATTTTGCATGTGGACTGCACCTTGCTTGCTCCAATGTCAATCAATCAAAAAATCTTGGTCTGGGAAAGTTTTTATAGTATGGAGAAAATAGAGAGAAGAAAATATTTGAGGGGCCCACATGGTCTTTTTACCATATTCTTTATTCCACCATAAATCAAAACCATACAGATGTTCATGCATTATTTTTTTCTAATTCAGATCTGGAAGTTGTTCCAGGGATGAAGTTAGGAAAGCTAAAGCGATTGGAATTGAACCTGGCAAGGAATGTCGAAAACAACAAAAGGCTTCTGTAAGTACATAGGTAACAAAACAAACGGTAGGGAAAATGTGGGCCCACTGCTGAATGAGACAGGGGACCTGGTTACACAGAACATGGAAGAGGCTGATGTATGGAAGGCCTTCTTTGCCTCAGTCTTTAGTAGCAAGACTGGCCTTCAGGAATCCCAGGTCCCAGACACCAGGGGGAAAATGTGGAGCAAGGAAGATGTACCCTTAGTGGAAGAGTATCAGATCAGGGAATACTTAAGCAAACTGGACATGCGAAGTCCATGGGCCCTGATGGGATGCACCCACAAGTGCTGAGGCAGCTGGCAGATGTCTTTGTGAGGTCACTCTTGGCAATCTTTGATCGATCACAGCAATCGGGAGAAATGCCCAAAGACTGAAGAAAGTCAAACAAGTCACTCCTATCTTCAAGAAGGGCAAGAAGGATCACCCAGGGAACTACAGGCCAGTCAGCCTCACCTTGATCCCTCGGAAGGTGATGGAGCAGCTAATCCTGGAAACCATTTCCAGTCACATGAATGAAAAGAAAATCATCAGAAGTAGTCAGCATGAATTCACTAAAAGTCATGCTTGACCAACTTCATAAACTGCTATGATTAAATGACTGGCCTGGTGGGTGAGGGGAGAGCAGTGGACATTGTCTACCTGGACTTCAGTAAGGCCTTTGACACTGTCCCCCGTAAGATTCTCCTAGACAAGCAGTTGATGTAAGAACTGGATGAGCAGACAGTGAGGTGGATTGAAAACTGGCCCAACATCTGGGCCCAGAGGGTGGTGATCAATGGAACAAAGTCTAGTTGCAGGCCAGTAACTAGCAGTGTACCCCTGGGGTCAATATTGGGTCCAATCCCATTTAACATCTTCATTAATTATCTGGCTGATGGGGCAGAGTATACCCTCAGCAAGCTTGCAGATGACACAAAACTGAGAGGAGTGGCTGATACACCTGACGGTCATGCTGCCATCCAGAGGGACCACAACAGGCTGGAGAAATGAGCTGACAGGAACCTCATCAAGTTCAACAAGGAGAAGTGCAAAGTCCTGCACCTGGGGAGGAACAACCCCATGCACCAGTATATGGTGGGGGCCACCCAGCTAGAAAGCAGCTTGGCAGAAAAGGACCTGAGGGTCCTGGTGGACACCAAGTTGAACAGGAGCCAGCAGTGTGCCCTTGCAGCAAAAAAGGGCTAATGGTATCCTGGGCTGCATTAGGCAAAGCATTGCCAGCAGGTTGAGGCAGGTGACCCTTCCCCTCTACTGAGCACTGGTGAGGCCATACCTGGCGTCCTGTGCCCAGTTGTTGGCTTCCCAGTAAAAGACAGACATGCACATACTGGAGAGAGTGCAATGAAGGGACACTAACATGACTAAGGGACTAGGGCATCTCTCCTATGAGGAGAGGCTGAGAGAGCAGGGACTGTTTAGCCTAGAGAAGAGAAGGCTCAGGGGCATCTTATCAATGTATATAAATACCTGAAGCGAGGATGTAAAGAGGAGGGAGCCAGGCTCTTTTCAGTGGTGCCCAGTGACAGGACCAGAAGCAACAGACACAAACTGAAACACAGGAGGCTCTGTCTCCGTATCAGGAAACACTTTTTTTACTGTGAGGGTTACTGAGCACTAGCATGGGTTGCCCACAGAGTTAAGGAGTCTCCATCCTTGGAGATATTCAAAAGATATCTAGACATTGTCATGGACAACTGGCTCTAGGTAGCCCTGCTTGAACAGTGGAGTTGGACAAGATGATCTCCAGAGGTCCCTTCCAACCTCAACCATTCGGTGATTTTGTGAAGTTATACAAAATCAGGATCTAGATTTGACTGAAATATCAAAGTCCTTATAATTTCCTTACAGAACCCTAAAGTAGGTCTACTCTGCTGACATAAATACAAGTCATCTTTGCTGATTTTACTTACATAAAAATAATAAAACCCTAAGTCCCTACAATTTGCTTCCTCTTTTCTTAAATTTTGCTCCCCTGCCCACTTACCTTTATATTGTGAGTAAGACTGGGTGGAATCCATCTATTGACATCTTATGACATACTTTCTATCTATGTAAGATGGCAGCCACAATAACTTGCCTGCATCTATATTAAAACTACACTGTCAGAAGCTATTACTCCTTCTAATCCATGTGAATTACATTTTCCTTAATATTCCCAGCAATAAGGAGCATTACGATTCAAATATATCACCTTGCAAATCATATAGGTATGGCAGCATTTAGTATTCCTTTTTTATACAGTATTGTAGCTGTGTTCATGAGAAATTCCAAATATGGTAAAAAACAAAACAGAAACAAAACTGATGCTCTTCTTCTTACCAGAAAGTTCAAATACATTCTCCACAGCAGTGGACAATGGGTACCATTTTCACTCTGAACTGCGTGTTCAAATAGAGCTACAATCCGATTTGTTAACCCAGTTTCAGGAATAGTAGAATGTATTTCACCAACATCTGCCCTGAAACACAGAGGAAAAAAGAAACCACAATCCCTTAAACCCAAGCTAAAGGACCACATCCAGGTAAGAGAGGGTGAAGATCAATGTACTGTCTCTGTTCACATAGCACTGTACATAGCCAGGTTTTTGCATTTCATGCTACAAACTCTGAATGTTATAAACCAGATTTTTAGCACTTGCTTAATCTAATCAACACATTTCTAAATAGGAGAATCAGTTAAAAAAGATGAGGTATTTTTGTGAAAATTCTTTTAGTATGTTGAAAAATTAACCCTGTCCAACTGGAGGAGATAGTTTCTCTTTGAGTACAATAATCCACTATCGTATGACCTTAAAACACTTATCTTAGTCTTCATTCAAGATCGTTTATCATTCCAAGCTTGGCTTAGCAGCTCAAACCAAATTCAAGTCTAGGTCAGCAAGCCGCCTTCTGGCGGCCAGGCAACCCTTTTCAAATTTACCCCGTCACCTTTGTAAGGCCATACGTTGGTCTTGGATCAAGGCCTAGATTACAGCTCTGGATCCCAACCATGATTACAGTAATAATTTTCCTTTTCACCCAGAGATTCAAATCCCCTAAGTTCCAGGCATAACACAAAAGCAGGCACGTATTTTTCACTGAAGCATTGATTTCTATCTACAGCTGATACAAACTGGCTTATTTTTGATGCTTGAGCTTGAAGAAACAGCCTGGAGCACTCATGGCGACATCACTTCTGTCTGTGTGTATTCTCTTAGCCTGCCAGCTTGTTCCACTCACCCTTAACACTTGCTCCTAACTTGTCTCTTTTTTCAAGGGTCTTTGAGGTCATGTTTTCTCTCATCTTAACCTTTGCCATGAGGGAAAATGATGTAATCTACTCTGCATGGAGTCAGACATTTGAAGCATCGTACCTCACACTGACTTACATATGCTACTGTTTTACCCTTCATGTTCATTTCTTTAAATGAATTCCATGCACTTAAACAAGCAGAAATACAAAACAGAATAGGAAATAGTCACACATAGTACAGGCATTTTCTTAGTTTGTCACAACATCATAAAGCATTAGTTTTACGCATGATTGACAGGCCATTTATCTCTCTGTTGCAGTAGTTCAGCTCTGCTCTTGCAACATCCAACTTGTCCCTATACAAATATAATGTACAGGAAAGGCTATGCTAGCAGAGAACAATCTGGAAAGGAACCAAATGTCACAGAGAAAATCATCATTCTGGAATTTAACATCGGTTTCCAGTAACAATAATGAAAACCTATCATAGTGTTTGTCTGTAATTAACAGTAAATCAAATTACAATCCTCCTTTACATTTGGTGGCTGTAGAATTCTTATTACAATTTAGGATGACATAGACTGACAGCTCAGGAATGTCACTATCATGTACGCATGCCTGTTGCCAGACTGTGGCAATCAAAGCAGTGGGTGCACTGTCATTTTAAAGTATACTGATAATTCTGTAATTTCATCGAGTGTGAATATTGTAAGCTTACAGCTATGGAAAGCTTCCAGATAACATTTTCCTAGAAATCTCTGTTGCTACGTGCAGACACAAAGAACCAAGCTGGCAATGTTACCAGAGATACATAGGTAGCAGTGGATAGGTAGCTCCAAGCAACAGGTAGACAACAGTTAGAGACTAAGCTTTAAGAATGAACACATACCTCTGTTCCCCACACCTCCTACCCTTTTCTGCTTTCCCAGGAGCGCAAAATCTGAGTCCAGACCACACTGCGAATCCAGGAAATTTCCAGCCTGTTCTACGTAGCAACAGCCCCATATGAAAACTAAATTCTCAAGTACTCACTATGGAAACAGGTCTGCCACAACTGTATTCTGTGATCCAGGAGCAAAGTAGGGCAGCGAGCTCAGTCAGAACTGCAGCATAGCTCTATGTTACACTCCTTACTGCTGTAGTATTAAAATGCAGCAGTTTCTAAGCTCACAGTGTCTACCTTGGCCATCTAAGCAGGCTCTTAGTTATTTAAAAATTATTTAAAGAAATGCATATCATCTTGATTGTCAGTAGCCAAGTAATCAAACACAAAGCAACACACAATCTGATCCAGCAGAAAGGACATGAGACTGTCACCTAGGTCTTTAATTCTATTCAGGATTCTGCCACTGGCTCACTGTTCAGTCTTGAACAAATAACCTTCCCTAGCTACAGCTTCTTCATCTGCAAAATGAAAACTATGATAGCATTTTCTCCCCTCTGTTAAGTGATTAGACAGATCAAAGAAAGCATAATCACAAGGAGCTGCAAGATATTACCTCTGGACATTCTCAGTGAGTTTTTTTCTCATCTGCTCTGCTTGGATTGCAAACAGCCATGGCTCTAAAGAGTTAGTAGACCTTGTGACACCATCAAAAAATCTTCGTGCTTTGCTAGCACTGTGAGACTTCCTTTGGATGTGGATATATGACCTCCAAAGAGACTGGTTGCTAGGATACCGTTTCAGAGCCTCTGTTAGTGCCTCTCGCAGAGGATTCAAAGGATAAACACTCATTTTCATGTGGAATCTGAGTAAATTTGTATGCAGCAGTGTGATAGCTTCAAGAGCAGTGGGAAAATTTTGAATGCCAAAATTCTCTCCAGTATTTTCACATGTCTGTGGACCAGGAGCTTCAAGTTTTTCTGAAGTCTGTGCATATATTAACACTGCAGCATCAATCCCAACAGTCAAATACTGGAACAGTGCGTAACAACCAACCAAGTTAACCAGCTGATTAGCATCACTGACCTGATCTTGATCAGCAACTGGTGTTTTACTTAAATAATCTTGCAGTGCATGCTCATATGTTTTACGAGCTTTCAAGATGTTCACAGATAACACTTGTCCACTGTAGGGCATGTATGGTCCACTTTCAGCCAATTTGGTCAATATATGAACAGCACGTGACATAACAGCTCCTTCTATACTTTCTAGTAGTTCCACTTCCAGCTGAGCATAAAGCAGACTGAGGCTGCAGAGCTGGGGACTCTTCAGTCCTCCTGTCCCTGTCGCGCAAAGAGCTGTGTCAAATACCTTCCTGGCATCATCAATGTTGCCAAGCAGCCATTCTAGGTAGGCATACAGTTTCCAGAGAGAAAGGTGGTTTCGGTTGTCAGGTGCTTTAAGGAGATTCTTGGCCAACTTTTTACTCTTCCTCCCTTGTGCTTTCAGCTTCTTCTTGTTTTTTGCTTGTAGACACTGAACTACCTGCAGGGGAGAATAAACAGAACAAACTTTGAGAGGGGTGGGAGAAGAAAAGAAAAAAAAAAAACCCACAGCATTTTTTAATTTCATTACTGTGTTTTTTTTCACATTTCACCACCAGCCAGATCTGTTGCTACTGAGTACTGTTAAGTTGTCACAACTGCCTGTTGTCAGCTCCCTCCAACATAGCCAAATTACACAGGCTTATCATTCTTACTCCTGCCACTGCCATTAAGTAATATGAAATTTCACTCTTAAAAGGCCAACTGCTTAAATAAAGATCTGCTAACCTGTAATGGTTGAGAAAAAGAAAATAAATGATCCTGTCTGGCCAGATGCAGCTTATGACTAGCACAATTAAACCCTCAAGTAGCTTTTCACAGTGGGGAATGAGCTGACAGACAAATCTGGAGATTGGATGGGAAGATTACAGGAGATCTTCTGGTCAGGTAGTGTTCGGGTAAGAGACAGGGAACTTCTCCATAAGGAAACACAATACTAAACTTTCTGAAGTGTTAGGAAGACAACCTAGGCTCTCACCCTTCTGTGGGCATCTATTAGAGCAGTTTTACTTAAATAAATCCATATTCAAGTGATAAGGTGTTATTTCCTTCAATAACACTACAAATGTAACTTGTATAGGAAGTAATAAGTTTCTTGATAAGGTGGTCTGATGGTATTGGGGATTATGCACTTAGTAGAATAGTTTGGTAAAAGTACTTGGCTGACTCACTCTGCCTTGTAAAACATCACTTGCATCCATTCCTGTCTAGCATACAATGTATCATATAATAACATTTATCCAAAACTGCAAAGAATATTTTGTTACATGCATGCCACAGTGTAACATGCACTGAAGAAAAGGCTTTAGTTTTTTTTTTTTTTTTACCCCCAGTGCAATCTTAATTGGCATTTCCCGATTTGAATACTTAGTCCTACGAGACTTAATTTTCATCAATATTTATTTTAATTCAATATAAACATTAATACACAAGAAAGCCACACATCACAAAAGTGATTACGTGCAGATTCCTCATTACCTTCGATATTTCATACTGTAACCAACAAATGGACAGGTTAGATTTTTCCTTTCCTGAAAATAGCAAGAATAGAACATGAAAAACGTTCTGTATGAACTCCTCTCCTTCTTTATAGTGGCCTATGTGATGTCTCCCTCGAAGCATCGTGTCCATATGACCAATACCGTTGAATCCAGAAAGTGGAAAATCAACAGAAGTCAGTGGCTTTTCATCAGAAAGCACACTGTCAAAGATGTTATTTTCATCCATGGCAATATAGAGGTTGGAAGGAAAGAGTTTACTTGTACATGGAACTCCCAGGAATTGCAAAAATGAGTATAGTAGTTGACGTTGAAGATCTGGATTAGAAAGCTGGATTAAAGATGGTCCAAGATCATCAAATAATACCTAAAAAAAAATCAAAATTAAAACAAACTCTGTTAATTTATGCAATCAAATAAAATTAGCAAACTTATAATTTATGTAATTAAAGAACCTTTTCAAGTCAATAAAGATATATAATTACTATTAAATGGTGAGAATGTCATTCAAATTAAAAACAGACAAGTTAAACAAGCAATGTGTTCTTCCAGTCAGACTGTATATTTGCTATCAAGAGATTTCTTTGCCCTTTAGTATCAAAGACCTCCACAGAAAACTTAGACAATGAAGGTCTGAAAGATATTATTGCTTAGGCCATTTAACACATTCTTATTTGAAAATCAATGTCTGACTTGACCTATCTCCCAAGAAGGGTAAAAAAAAAAAATCCAACTGACTTGAAGGCAACAAAACCTTTGTTTATTCAACGCATATATCTTCTCAAACACAGATTTTTGTGACATTTCCACATACGGATGAGAGAAATCACAGAACAGCAAAGACAAACTTTGCTTGGCTGTATTTGCCTACAGCCCTTTCCAAAGTTTACCATGAGCTTCCCATGGATTTCAGAAGTCTCAGCACGAAACCTCAGGTAAATTTTGAATTCCAAACAAAGAAAAGAATTTTTTCCAAATGAAGAAAAGGATGACTCCTCTAAAATATCCATTGGCAATGAATTCAAATAAAATGATAATTCGTCTTATCATCTCCCCTTGTTTTGTTATATCACAGTGACCTGTCTTTCTGGATCTTCACAATCTTCTTCAGTTTCCTTTTTGTTTTTTTCTGGCCTCCATGGTAACCAATGCCTTGCTTCACGAGAATATTCAATATCCAACCAAATATGCCACTTGGGAAGAGTTTTGTCCTTTATTTCTTGATCCTCATCTATCTCTTCATCATCATCATCATCATCATCATCTAAAATCAAATCAAGACACACACACACAAAATTATTAAAGAAAAATTAATCCACCAAATCCAAAGGCCAGACTTGACATACAATTTAACTCCTTTAAAAATGTAAACGAATACAGTGTTAGTAAAACAGACACAAGACAGAGCTGAAAATTGCCACATCACATTTCCACCCAACATTCTGGGTTTTGACACCAACTCTGTAAGAGTAGGAGGTTTCCAAACTTTTTGAACCAGTGAATCAGTGTCAGCACTCAAACTTTCTCATAGCGGAGAAAAGAAAACACTGACAGGCTGTGGACCACTTTTATCAACAGCAGTTTGCAAGCAGCAGCCAAGAGTCAGTCATCTGTTTGTGCAACTTAGGTTCTTCACTTCATACCTGGGCATACAGTCTCAAACGTGCTCTATGAATACTCAGGTGCATAAAACATTTTGAGAAAACCACTGTAAGTAAAAAGTAGTACTATAATGTTAAACATGCAAACCAAGCTTGGCAATGTTGCTTTAAAATGCCTGGTATTTTCAACATTTTAATTAACGTGCAACTGAAACAACCAATGTAATTAAATACACACAGAAGGAAGTGCTTAACCACATCCCACTTTTATGATGATCTTTCTGGACTATTAGATACAATTAGCGTATTTTTCCTGTGACAGCAATATATTAATTCTGTGCTGAAACTGATGAGAACCTGTAGGCTAAGGGAAAGCTTGTAGAGGTTTTTCAAATACTTTTTTCTTTCTTGTTGTTGAGGAAAAAAAAGTCCTCAAAATTTATGGTTACCTGCACTATTTTTTTTGGTACAAAAATCAGGCCATTTCTACGCCACCTCCAAATTCTTGATCCTGACATTTGCGATTAACTAGGTGAAACACCCCCACTCACAGTTCTTAAATTTCAGGTAAAACAAACAGGTGGCAAGATTTTTACTCTCTCTATATTTTTTGTGATCTGTAGCCTCTCCTTTAGTCAGCAACTCTATGAAAAATGCCTGCATTTCCACGCTCTAACCAAAGCTTGAAAAAAATTGACAGTTTTACAGATTACACTTGATTATAGATTGCACCTGAACTTTTGGGCTTAACACACCTGGGGAAAAACATTGATATATGCTGGACCTGCCCAAGACCAGCAGCAGTCCTCTTCTCTATACTGAGTCTTCTCAATTTGTGGGCAAAATGTCTATAGTAATCAGCAGTGGAACTGCTGACCTCAGTTAAGGGGCAAGGAAATTCCATCTTAATCCAGGGACAAGGGAAGCGCAGGATCATTTTTCAGTTCTTTTGTTTACTAAAAGCAGAGCCAAACTTGCTTCATTAGAGTTGCTACAGCAGCAGGAGCAGCAAAAGCAGAGACAGCTCATCTTTGGTCAGACACGTTCCAGCCCCCTGCTTCCCTTCAAGATGTATCTGTTTGAGAAACAGTCCTTGACATTAAGGGAACCACTGTAGACCAGAAGACAAGGTGGGACTACACAGCAGGGAGGTGTTTTCTGCATCCCCACTCACCCAGAAGCACCCCAGGCAAGTGAAGATGCAATTCCTTCATTTTCTGCATCACAAAGAGAAAGGAAAGGTTTTCCTCCTATTTCTACTATATATTTGCTATAAGAAACTGAAACCTGATTCTAGAAATAGAATCATTAAGGTAGGAATCCTTGAGGCAACTATCATCTAATACTATAATTCCACCAGGTCTACCAGGTGGGAATATGATGAAAGGGTCTTAAGGCTTCCTTCCACTTTAGATGGGCATGGGTCTCAACCAAGTACTCACACCTTTAGCCTTTTCAGCACAGAGTGGAGGATATGCCATCCTCTCCCTTAATTCTCATCCCTAGGAAGGACAACAATATTCCATAAACAATACCATACATAGAACACTCAACACGTGCTTTTCCCTGTGAAGTATGATATACTTGATCTTGGTAAATATTCTTTAAAACTTGTATGCAAAAACATGAGAAGAAACAGCTTGTATCATTCTAATCAAAATGTTTAGAAGAACACGTGGACGTACAACTACACATACTGACATAGGCATACCAGGCTTAAGAGCAATCCAGCCACCCTTTTCTTGTTGGTGCATCCATGCTTTCCAGCCTCTTGCTCCTCTTTCTCCAATTCGTGGTTCTCCACTATCCCAAAAGGGTTCAAAGAATTCCACCTGTTGTTTTGGGCAGGGGGAACCAAAACAAAACATACAGAAAAATCATTTTTGCTGTTGTACAGACACTACCCAAGGTCAGCTTAGGTTTTCCAGACCCTACAATCACTTATCTGGGTGCAACTTCTGTATCTGAAGACTTTGTTAGATGCTGCTTAAGAATCGGCAGGAACAACTGAGTACTTCAATTATGCCTGGGGTACAGCAGGACTGTCATCAGCTCTTCTCATGAACATAAAGATTGTTTTTAAAAGGTGTTAGGCTTTAAAGAAAGCAAAAGACTTTTGTGCCAAATGTCCTATACAGATCCTTCAAGGATAAGGATCCGAAGTCCCCAAGATGTGGCTTTCAGAAACCAAATCTCCCCTCCTCCCTATCTTCCATGGGACTGTGAAGAATTTGGCTAATGGAATGATAATTCAGACAATCATACACCTATGGTCAAATCAAAATGTTACAGTTGGATGTTAATATGACTGGACTGAGGACAAGAGGAAAAGATCAGTAAGGCCTTTCATCTCTCAGGTTTCAGGGTGGTCAACAACTTCAGGCCACTTTGTCAGTCCTGACCTTGTCACTGCCTGCATGCATCTGTCATCTTTAGATTCATCAATTCCTCTCCTGCTTTGTATATACTTAGCTCTAATTACCACCTCTCTCCTGTTATATGCTTCTGCTGTGTATCAAACCTTGGCTTGAACATTGAGATGTGACTGTTAATACAAATATTAACAATAAAATTTACTCTAAGAAAAATCAAGCATCAACATATCAGAAAATGCAGGGCAACTGCAAAATCTAATTCTGCTCCTCATGGATTTATTCTTTGCTCCAAGTGAGAAAGTGAGCTGTGAAAACAGTACGGAAACAAGTAATTCAAGACTGAGTCATAACACTTCTGTGAGAGGGCAGAACGTGCGATCAGCTGTAAATCTGGCATTTTCTTATTTTCAAGAACTGCACTTTCCAACCTAAACACTGTCCTTTTAAATTGAGGTTCCTTTCCATCCTGCTTTCTTAAGATTTTTTAAATACTACAGATAATCTTTGCAGTTTTTCAAATGACTGGAAGCATAACTCGAGCTTTATCTGTGTAACTATACCAAATCTCCCATCCTGCGTGATAATGATGATTGAACTCTAAACTTTTGGCTCTTTAAGAGGACACCACTATTATTTGAACTACAAGATTGCTCCATTGGTGGGTAACAGTGTTAATCTAGAGAGCAAAAAATGGAGTCTCAGTAGTGATTGCTGGGGAAGAAGGTGAGGTAATAGAAGTAAATTCAATTTTTGTCCTCTACGGTAGCCCAGCTGCCTAACTGGTGGCCCTCCCTACCACTCATTAAAAGGGAAGCAGCTCCCGACAATTCAGTGGGATGACGCTACACTGGCAACAGCCCCCTCTAAATGTTAACTTACTGATTATTATTGGGGTGCACGCCCAACATTCTCCTGAGCAAATCAAGAGAAAAAGTGATTTAGTACTTTAACAGAATCTCATGGGTCAAATAGAAGACACTTTAAAGCATGAAGGTGTTCCTAATGTAGCCATCGAAGAATTACTGAAAACAACAGATAATGGAGAACCTAAGAAATGTTTGCAAGAACTGTCTAGAACAGAAAGAGGTTATAGGTCCTATCAGCTTTCTCCATCAACAGTAACAAAACAACAGCAGTTTTGGGGAAAAGAAGCAGGGGAAGTGCTAACTAGACACAGACATTGGTCAGCCAGCTCATTTTTTTCCCCTCTTTAATTAGTAAAAAAGAAGACATGAAATGACTGGTTTTCACACTTCTATTATATACAGTAGAAGCAGCCATTTGGCATGTAGTTCCAGAGGACCCACAAGCATTTTTCCAATGCAAGCATCACCTTGAAGAACGGCAAAGTAAGTTATGATTTAAAATATTTCCCTATGTCCTTAAAAATTCATCAACATTTTTCTGTTACAGCATTCTCTGTAATGCACAAGGACATACACCCATTTAAATGGAAATTGCTACCTGTCCCCTTGTTGGCAGATCTTTTACACTGTCAGGTTTAAAGAAGGTGAAGTCAATCAGAGCCTGAAACAAAGACACTGCTTTCTCAGAATGGCCAGCCTGTCTCAGAAAGTGGCACTGCTGAATAAATATAGCTGTAAAGTAAAGAAGATAAAGTTTTAATATTTCAAATAAATTTTGTTGCAAGTATTTTATTACAGCCCACAAATATACAAAAGACATACATGAAGCACTGTAGAGCATAATTGTTTTGGAACAGCTTCAAAATCCAAAACACAGGGAGTAACTAGCATAAATGCATGTCAAAATCGTTGTAGTTTAATTAACTTTAAGACCTCCCACTTTAAGAGTGCCAAAGAGATGACTTTTTATTCATGCCATACATGCACTGTCCTTGTTGATGAATAAAAGTTATACACAATGGTCCCAACTACGGTTTATCCAACATCTGACAGAGTGGGTCATAGCCCTCTTCGAAGATGCTGGGCATTATTGTGATTCACACAGTAAGTGATTACAACAAAAATCCTTTTTGCCTCATTTTTGCATGAGATAGTTACACTGGTAACATGTTGGTAATATACCATTTTCATTCCAACTGTCATTCCCATTTTCTTTTCCTTTACATAAGAACTCAGTTAAGAGAAGTCCAGTCTTTTGGTTAAAGTATTACTGCTTGAAAGTAGAGAAGAGTCCTATCCCTTGCTCTTCAACAAATTATTTCTGTAATCACTGCCATATCCCTACTACACACTGAGCCTCAAGTCTCAGCTTAAAAATCGAAGCAAAGCCCCAGTTTTTCTATTCATATATTTGCAATGAGAGTCTTAAATGAAAGAGCTGGAGAAATAACAGGTATTATAAACACCTCTATTACTAGGTAGTTCAAGAACATTTCAGAGATATTCCATCACTCCAAATTACACTCAAGTCTTAACAAAACTGTGGCTGTTCAAAAAACAAATTGCTTTAAATCATAATCTTAATTGGCTTGCAAAAAAACCCCAAAACCCATAAATCAAGACTTAAATAATTCATTGACAGTTTTGAAAACAGTTCTTCAAAAACTATTGTTTCTTCACTAAATGCATTGGCTTTAGAAGGTTTTAAACAATCAAAATATTTAAGTGTCTAGATACACACATGTAACAACATAGGTTAGCATCAATTTTTATGCTGAGGGTGGTGAAGCACTGGAACAAGTTGCCCAGCGAGGTGGTAGGTGCCCCATCCCTGGAAACATTCAAGGTCAGGTTGGACGGGGCTCTGAGCAACCTGATCTAGTTGAAGCTGTCCCTGCCCACAGCAGGGGAGTTGGACTAGATGACCTTTAGAGGTCCCTTCCAACCCAAACGATTCTATGATTCTATGATGATTCAATTGCTTCTAATGATTATCTTATTTTTTAATACTAAAAAGTGGCAAATGATTTACTCCTTTTACCTGTATTCAGATTTACATCAGATGTGTGTACACAAAAATTTGAATTCAGCTAGAATATACAAACTAGGCATTTAATCCCATTTTCTTGCAAAGTCAACAATTGTTTCTGATAACAAAGACTGAGATTTCTGAAGATATTTAAACAACAAAAAGTATGTTTAAGTATATAGTAGAATCTTCCAAAATATTTTAACCCATTTAGGCACTGTGACCAACCGACACTGAAAAAGTTGTCCTTTCCTAGTTTCTCAGCTTCAAACAGATGAACTTTGATTAAAATAGTCTGAATGTAGAGAATATCTCATCAGAACTTGCTGCCAAACTTGAGCCAAAAATAAATTATAGCATAAGATTTTCTGCATGATAAAAAAGAAAAAGATATTTGAAGAAATGCAAAGATCAGCATTTTCTTTGTGGTAAAAGCTGAAAACAGCATGAATACATATTTAATTCAGCTCACGATGCTAAGACACTTCTGCAGCTGAACTGACCTAAAAGATAAAGATGTTTCTCCCCAACCAGTAGGTATAATTTGAAAAATAGAACTCCCTTTCCACAGCAAAATTTGAGAATGCTTACCTTCATCTGCTTTATATTAACAGTTCCTAGTAAAATAAAAATATTATGAATTATCTCAAAATTTAACTAAAAACAGATCTATAATTTTAAATTAATTTTTCACTGCTTTCTTAAATTTAATGTTTAAAAAAAAAAACCCCACCACCCAGCTATTTCCAAGCGGATAGTACTGCATACTGAATTGAACACTAGATGGCACAGTCCACCACTATTTAAAATTAGCTCTTACATTTTGTCATTAGCAAAGGTCAAAGGTTGAAGATACAAGCCTACCATCCATCTACACTGCTACTCACCTCATAATTAATTTGTGAAACTCATGGTATATTTATCTTAACGAACAATTTGGTAATCCTCCTAATAAGTACACTGACAGTTCAAATTCAGCCCAAGAATTAGAGAGTTGAGTCCCTAAAAAAAAATCTCAGATCAAGAAGTCTCCCCACTGGAAATTTCTCCACTCCTATCATTTGAATTCCAAAGGGGGGTGGGGGAACAACCCAAACCAAAAACCAAAACCCTCGACGTGTTCATAAACAAATCACTATAGTCTTAATACAGAACAACAAGACATTAAGAGTGGAACAGAAACACAAATAAAGTTGAGTTCATTTTCATTTTAACCTATCTATAGACATTGCCAGCAAACAAGTATTTTGAAAAATGTCAATCAATCTGATATAGTTAACTAATTAAAGGAACGCCATTTAAAAAACCAAATTTCTCATAGCAGTTGACAAACAGTATTAAATGAGTCAAATACATTCTGTGCAGGGAAACAAAATGAAAGAAAAACCTTCCTGTTTGAAAAAATAGATGCTGAGTAAAGCATCTGTCCTGAGAATCATTTATTGTGGTTAGTGTACAAAGTGACTGAAGTGTTGGAAATCGGAGACAGTAGAAGCAATTATAAACTATCAGGCAGTACAATATCCACCTGCCAGCACAGGATTTTTCCTCTACAGCACTTTTTCCAGTGCTTGATCCAAGATGAATCAACCGAAGACCATAAGAGATCCGAACACCTGAAACTAATTTGTAACCCAGCATCTCAATCTGTAAGTCCAGACTGGATATTGCATAACAGATAGCATCACTGCTAAAACAGCAGTTACAGGACTTGGACAAAAATAGAGGTGCCTTGGACTATGCTACACATGAAGAAATGTGGACTGCTTCATAATAGTCTCCTCTAGATTTAAAACAAATTTTAAAAGGAAAAAAAAAAACCTCAAACATATTCATGGTGACACTAATATTTCCCCCTCCTCAGTGTATTCATAGATTAATAATTCATAGCCACAACGACCCCGAGGCAGAGAAGCAAAACTGAAATGGGATAGGTTAAGTCATTTAACTCCAAATAAATGTAAAGCACATGCCAGAACTGAGCATGAACTCATTTCTTCCTTGGATCCAGTCCAGCATCCTAACCATCTGACTGATTTTCCTTCCAGGGTTAATTATATAATAAATTTTAAGTGGTAGATATATACATACAATAAATACAAAGGGCATGATCACATGGTATTACAGTTTAGAATCCTCCATCTACAAGCTGGGATGCTCAAGAAAATTTCACATCAGGCTTCCCATGTCCCTTCTCTTTTCTGGATTAAAGTAATTAACTATAAAACTTTTGAACAGAGATAATCGTTTCTTTCACAAGCCAACCTTTTTTTTTTTTTTAACAAACATTCTTCAAAGATAAAAGCACATCTCTTGGCTGTTGGCTGCAATTCTCCAGCCTTGACATTTGTACTGTAAACTGCTCAGCACATTAGACTTTACTGGATGTTATATCACAAACTCTCCTGGGGAAGAAAAGCATCTGCTATATCCATATTTGGTTGGAATATCTGCTTTAATTCTCAGCTAAAAAAATCAGGATGCCAGGCATTTTAAAGAGAATAAAAACTTCCTGTAATATAGGAAAGTCTATTCTTGTAGACAATGTAGTCAACTCCTGTGAAGACCATTCTGACCATAACATGAAATAGGAAGAACCTTACCTAGCATAGCTTCTTCTGTACCAGGCAGTAGAGGATGTGATACCATGCTGCCATCCTGTACAGCTGCCAATGTAGTCAAACATTTTCCATAGAGACCATTGATTTTTGAAACAGAAAAAGTAGTGAACTGACTTTGACAGAACAGGAGATATTTCTTCCACAGCTCTGGATTATTGGGATGTATGAAAATTAGCTTCTGCCATTCTTTGATCAAAGCTGGTGGTTCCCAGAATTCTGTGCAAAGCTTCAGCCTGGCGAGTTTCAGATCAACATTACTTGGATTGCTTTCAATCGCCCTCTCTAAAATAGCCAGTTTCTTTTCTAAGATTAACTTCAGTGATTTTCTTCTTACTTCCTGCTCTCCCTTACTGGCATAAGGGCTAGGTCCTCTCATTAATTCATCCTTAAAACAAAAAGAAAAATCATTACAACATTAGGGAGAATCATCACTAGAATCACGAGAAGAATGCTGACATTTGTGAAGACGAGTTAACAGCTCATTCTTCAGCAATAGTAGATATACAGCCCTAAACAAATGAAACGACAACATAATGTTCATGTATTTATTACTTATAATAAGCAACCAGGTCTGTAAGAACACATACCTGAAAAGAAACAAATTCCATCCAAGCATTAATATCTCTTGGGTTTTCTCTGACTTTCTTGTTATGTTCTTCCACTTTTGTCATTAGAATGGAATTAATCTTTATCCCAGGCTCTTGAATTGTTTGCTGCATATTTACAGGCTCATGGTCTGTACTCTTACACCCTTTTCCTTGTAGCCACACTGTAGTTGATGGATCATAAATCCCAAGAGGATTTACCTCCACTGTGTCGGAAAGATCATCAGTTTCCATTTGGAAAACTGGTATAAAAGTAGTTGGGTCAGATGGAGAACTTCTATTGCAAACAGGAATCCCATCTGTGTTCAGCATCTTCACATTGTTCTTTGTGAAGTAGCGCTCAGGTCGCCTCTGTAATTGCTTCCTTTTTGATGCAGAACTGTCCCAAGTTATACACTGTTTCTTTGCATCTATGCCAAGACAGGACTCTCCTCTCCTTTTATATCTTAGAAGGAAAAATACAATTAAACATCTTCTAAAATACACATTAGAAAAGATACCTCCTTTTTGAAAGAAAGCATGGAAGAAGTACTTTAATTCAAATTGACCCAAATAACGTATGCATAGCCCTTCAAAAGTGTAAGAACTGGGTAACTTTCTCCTTATTTAAGACTTCAATGTACGTATTTTTTCAGTGCCATCACAACTTTTATCATCATACTAAGCTTCCTCTGAGTTCAACAATATCTGTCATACTAAGCAGAAGAAAAATGTTTTTTTCCTCCTATCATTTTAAGCCATGTAGAGAAACCTGGAGAAAGAACAACAGACAGCATTATTTAAGGCTATGTAGATTAGATTATTTTAAACTGAAAAGTCAGACACCAGTAGTTCAGTCTGGTAATATCTTTCTGTATCCCTAAGCCTCTATCCATTTTATACGCCAAGAAGTGAGGGGTGAGGGGGGTGGAAAGGAAAGAGAGACTAGGTTCATAACGGCCACAATAATCCTATGGATTAAGAAAGCAAAATACCATCTTAAAATATTACTAAGAATGTCATTTCAGTGGCAGACACAGTGACATGCAATGCTAAAATAACATTTTTCATCTCAAACAATAGCTGACAATCCAAAGGTGGCAGAAAATTGGAATGGATTGTAACCAGGCAATTTTACTGCAAAGGTATATACACTACAAAAATAAACCCCATAAATCCTCCCTCCTCCACAAATAATTACTTTTTATATATAGTAAACAATTTTCAGAACATCAAGAAGTGTACATACATAATGCATGAACCCAGTGTAGGCTCCTTTAGATGGGCTTCCCTGTTAACATGGGGAAATGTTCTGAAGGGTCATCATAGTACCAGTAACCCACTAAGGATGTTGAATATGCAATTTCATCTATAGTCATTTGAAATGTAGCAATGCGTAAGACAGATACCCTTTGGTACAGTGTCTGAGTGATCTAACACAGAATCTGTTTGCTAAGAAAGCATCTGTACCTCTTTTTGCAAGGGTATCAAACTACTCAAGTAAGTAAATCTCTTGCCAAATCTAATATGAAATAATCAGTACCTTGATTTCCCTTTCAGACACAGAAACAGAACAATAGAGATCAAAAGGGGCACTCGCCCAAAGATGATCTATAGCAGAATCTGGGATTTCTGACCTCAAAACCATGCTTTTGCATCTGCCCCATGCTACCACCTCCAGATGGCAGTTTTACAAGTTCACATGCCTGCAGTCTACTACACAGAGAATGTTTTTAGAAAAAATGAAAATCATGCACTTTATTCCCATTATTTCATGGCATCTTTTGCCTTTTAAAATATTTCTGCCCAACGCAAAGTCAAATTTTGAAATAAACCATTCAGTTATCTTATTTTCTCATCTTCTACATAAAAATTTCACAGCCAGACTCAAGTTAATGAGTCTTGAGATAGTGACTCTGTGGTAGTTTGAATACCAATAGAAACCAACATATTGTACCTTGCTATGTCCCCTCGATACAGGGATTTGTAGGCCCAGTTTGCAGGGTCTGCTTTCTTGTCTATTCTGAAGGTTTCTGCTGTGAAAGCCTGGATATCATCAAGCCAAATAAAGCAATTGCTGGTAGGATTTGATGTTTTCTTATCTAGACTGAAGAAAAGGAGAAGAAATATATTCTAAACATTGGTGAATATATTCAGCATTTACAAAACCCAGGAGAATTTCTATAGTTCATAATAATTTAATTTACTCAAAGTCATGGTACATGATCCATCATTGCAAAGTCAGTCACACTCTGGGAAAGAACCAACTAGAAATACACTAATAGGACCATCAAAACAAAACACAAACACTCCTCCTTGCACTTCCAAAAACTGGATTTAGGATTATGAAAGGTAACCACCAGTTTTAACCAATTAATTGCTTGGTAAACTATAATCTAAAAGCCATATATTACTACTTTTAAAATTTACTTTTGTCATTCTTAATTGTAGCATCTTATTAAAAGAGGATAATCTGTAAGAGGATTATGTTGATTAGCTGTAATTATACCCATGCATTTGATAAAATAGTGTGCAAAGTGCTTTATGGATTACAGTTACACAAATGAACTTAAGTGGAAATTGCCACCTGCCTCCGAACTGAACTTCCAATCTGAATTCATTCTACAAATATGTTACTTCGTAAATGAGTTTTATCGTCTTGAGAAGCTTTCTAAAATTTCACAAGACCTACTGCATTTAGAGCAATTTTGTGATTCAGGTTTCAAAAACAGTCTCCTGAAAACTCAATATTCTCTCAGTATCAATAATTTATGGAAAGAAGCGAAAATAAGACACCCTGAAAGAACTTCAACCCTTTCATTTGGGCAAAGCACTGGCTGGTTGGCCCAGTCTAGCAAACAGCTGATGAACGAGGTTCAGCACATAAGTCCATTCCGTCCACTCCAGACACCCGTCCAGCAAAGACAAGAGTGACTGAGCAGAGCAGAACAGTCTTAGCATCCCAATGATTTTTACTGTGCTTCCTCACAGCCAAGTAAGCCTTTGTCACCACGAGCCAACAACAGTCTTCATACAGGAGGTGGTGAGGCTAGCTAGAGGCAGCAGTCAACTCCTCCCATACCACTGCCATTCTTCCACAGGGAAACAATGTTAAGAGCCCTTGGCACAGACGCATGTCCACAAGCATAGCTCTCAGCTTCTGGTAAATCTGCCTTGGGAAAAGTAGTAAATCTGGAAGTCAAGGACTGCCTGGACTACACCCAGCTGTAGCAACAGTTCCTCAATGTCACCAAATCCTCACTCTGTCCCCAGGAGCAGCTGCAGTGCTGTGAATTAGAGCCAGAGCTGCTAATGCTAAAGAAAAAACAGGAACTAGGGAATCAAAGAGAGGCAAAATGGCTGCTCAAACTAGCAAACATGATGAGAAACAGGGAAAGGTGACTTACACAGCCAGTTAGATTGGGCCACTTTGAATGAAGTGATCAAAAACCAACAGACTGAGAAAAGCACAGCTAGGGTATGCCAAACCTGAATACTCAGTGCGTTCACAGAACCTCTTTTAACTGCTCAAAGATCATGCTAGTCACTAGATACCTATTTTCTTTTTCCATACAAAAATGACACCTCCACTAATTGCACAGTACTTTAGAGTTTCTGAAATTAACAAAAAAGATCTAGCAAAACAATTTCAATTGTTCAAATACCCATCTAGATGTACCATGAGCAAGAAGTACAAAGCACACAGCATAGAGCAATAAATGAAATGTTAAATCGTACAACAAACTTTGTCTTAGTAAGAAAAAAAAAGGAAATGTTAACTCTGAGGAGGAAGTTATATCACAAGGCAAACACAGCTGTATGTTAAGACTTTTGCACTAATTAAAATAACATTTAATGCAATCCTTCTCCAAACTCTCCCAGTAAATCAAAGATCCATGAAAGGAAACAAGATGCTTACAAAAACTCAATATAAGCCTCTACATGTCTTTAAAAATACATTTCATTGCCGCCATACCATGCTTTGTTCTGCAGAACAGTACTTCACAGAATATTTTAGTCACAGTTTTTCAGATATGATTAAACAAGTGTTTCTAATTCTATTTTCATTGCTTTGAATGCAGGTTTAGTCACATACAGCTTAGAAAAAATTACCCACCAATGGCAAGAATTTAATTCATAAAGTTGAAGAGACAAGTACAAGAACACAATGAATTTACATCTTGCATAGTATTAATAAATACATACTTTGCTGCTGCTTCCTTTTCATGATTTCTGCTACTTCTTGTGGCTTTGTCCTTGATGTGCTTAGTGTCCAGGTCTGATTCGCTGCTACTGGAGTCTCCTTTGGTTTTCTTTTTTGTCTTCTTATAGTGGTGATGCTTTTTCTTTTTCTTTTTCCTTTTCTTACTTGACTGTTTCAGACTCTCATCTGTATCACTTTCCTCTGACAACTCTGATCTTGAAGTAGTCCTGCTTGGAAACAAGTGTATATATATATCTATATACATCCATATATCTAAGTAGTAAAACTGTAAAGAAATATCACCATAAGAAAGTTCAGAATCATTTTACCCTTTACCTTTATTCTCCCTGTATTTTTGGGGAAGACAGTTAGCAGCAACATATACAATGAAAGTGATTTAAATTTGCATTAAATAACAACTATCTTTACTTTTTCAGCTGCTGGAATTACTGACAACCAGTCTTAGAGTTTTAATTGTCAAAGGCATTTTGATCTGTGATCTGTATAAATATCCATTTGTTATCATCACCAAATTAAAGAAGATGACTGAACTGATAAAATTTCCTAACTTTGCTAAGACAACTTAGGTCAAGCTAAAAGGAGGAGAAATCTTTCAGGGTGACCACAAAAGAAAAAAGTCTGCACTTTTTTGCCTTGTTTCTTTATGATTTACACATGAAATATTAAAAACATACTTTTAAAATCACTTCCAGATTAGAAATTCAAATCTCACCTCTCAAAGAACAATTTTTGATGACTACTGAATTAATGTTATCATATAATATAATGTAATAACAAACACCACATGCAACAGACAACTGACTGACTGAGAAATCACATAAAGGACAGACACTTTTGACAAAACACTCGTATATGATTGTACATACTACATACACTCCCATACTTAATGATCAACTGAAATAATGGAGGTCTTCTCTAATCCTTAATTAAAGCACAAGCTGTTTTTAAACAGTTTTTCTGGAATCTCTCAATAAAAGAAGAGTGACAAGTCTCAGTATTCCTAATATGTCAATAAAAGAAAATGCAGCGTTTCAGAAGCAAGGCACCTCAGAAAATAATCTTACACAATTTATTTAAAGGCACTAAGACAAAAGAAGCTATGGGAGAAGCATTATCAGGCCTTAAATCAAACACACATATACACACTCCCCCAAACCAAAAACCCCAAAAAACCACCAACTGTGTTGGAATAATTAGTTTTTATTGAACTGAGAATGTACCCTAGTAATGGGAAAAAGATCAAACATTTCTCAGTACACTATTTTTTGACAAATTCTTTTTCAAATATTAATGAAATGTGGTGGGTTTACTATGTCATTCTATCTGAATAGTAATTTGTAAATTCCTTAGTTTTATGACATTAAAGTCCTGAAAAGATTTGAAGAAATATAAGCAGAATATATGACTGATGAACAGAACAGTGACTGCATTTCAATCACACAATACATGTAAATGTAAGAATAAGTATACAAAAAGATGTATTCAGCTGTGATTTTTATTATAAAGACATCCTCTATCATCACCACCAACAGTCATCATAAACACAGGAGCTTGTATCAAATTACAAGTGACTAAGTTTTTGAACTTGGCAACTGCAACTTGATTCCATTAATTATTAAGTGTTAGTTCTAGTGTAGATATGCCAAGTATAGCAACTATTCTAGTGAAGGTATTAAAACTAGTTCTTCAGCAAACGTGGCTGCTTAAAGCTCATTTTTGTAAAAGAATATAATCACCCACTTCAGTGATCATGTTCTACAGCCGCACAACTTGATACATGTAATATTTCATTAATTCACATCTTCAACTAGTTTTTAGAAAGTAAAAAAAGTCGACTGTGAAATGGCTGATTGAACTGGTTTTCACAGAGAAATCACAAAGATGACGCTTAATCTTTACATTATTTCAAGGGTCACTTAAGACATTCAAAAGCTAATGAAGAATTATGATCACTCAGTTCCCTTTCCATTCCAAAATAACAATGATTTAAATGCAGCTGTGAGACAAAGAAAATGGGAATGTAATTGCATAAGTGTAATTTCTCATTATTTTAAGTTAAAGGACATAGAAGCATTATTCATACCTTTATATATGATTCAGTTCAGGCCTTCTTAAATACTGAACAGTGGAATGAACCTAAAAGCTCCTGATTTTGGTCTCACATAACAAAAGATAAGCAGGACATAAGAAAGGCTATTTTCAAAGATATTGAAGTATATTCTACCTTATTAGTGGTGATTTTTCAGGGATGAGATTTGCAACTTCTGTAGTGCGCTGATGCAGTAATAGTGCATCCTCTGTAGAGAAGCTTGGGTTACTAAGCCAGTCCAATTCTGCAGGTGAAGAAAAGTGTGAGATCAATACAAATTAGCTTGCTGTATTTTTTAAAGTTGGGAGTTAATCTAGTCAGCAGACAGCTAAATTCACTGCAAATGTCACTAAGTCGTGTAATAATTGAGCATATCAGAAGGCAGTCCATGAAATTTCCATTTAGCAGAACACTATGTTTTAATGAGGTAAAGTATTTAGGAGCTGGAATCTTCTGGAGCTGGAATCAATCTAAGCTTTAAAAAACCCACTATATAATAACACTTCAAAGTTCATACTGAAAGCAGGTAATATGTTTTATACACTGCTATATACGTTAAAAAACCCAAATCTGTCCAATATTTTTACCATGTAAAATTTCTAACTTTATATATTTATATATTGTATAAATACATTATATATGCATAATTATGTAAGAACTTATATCTTCATATATTTTTATAATGTACAATCTACAATATAGATATTTATATATTTGACTTTAAAGAGTAAAATTGAAAAAAATTACAGAAGGACATAATTACTTCAAAGGTGTAGTTAATGAATGCAATACAACTTATACAAACTTACAAAAATGTACTTTACTCACTGTATGGAAAATATTTTTAATGGGATTTTATTGATAGGAACACCCATTACTGATAAGTATACTCAAGTGTTTTATACAAGGTCAAAACGTGTCACTGGATTCTCAGTCCTCTAACCTCCAAAATCATTAGACTTTTAAATAGTGTGAAAAAAGGCTAATTGATGCTAATTTTGATATATTAGTCAGCATTAAGTATTCTGCATCTAGACCTTAGCCATTTCAGTCATCGGGTAGGATCAGATACTGGCAGGATGTGGAGGTGGAATTTTTTGCCGTAATTTTACTGATATTGAAACTTCTATAACAATTTTCATAGAGATTTCATTTCTAGAATTCTTTTAAGTATGTGAAATTTTCTAACATATTAAACAACAAATGTTATTTCACATAAGCACAGAATTTAACACCAGCCTCTCCAGTGCCAGACCACAGGAGATAACAACAAAAGGAACAAACTTGGTCTCCGTGCCTGTTCTCCATGCTCTTTACAACCATTTTTGCCTCTGTGTTCTTCCTGTCACACTCGTGTCTTTGTGCTTTTGACTACACTGACCTCTAATCCTTAAATAGCATGAACTCATTGTCTGCCAAGCCATACATCTCTCCTCCTTCTAAAGTACTTATTTCAAAAATAGCTCTTCACACTAAAATTTTTTCTTCCATCTCATATCCCTGAATTGTTGTCCACAAAAGGATTTAAAATGGAGCAGGCTGCAAAACAGTTTGTTAACCTAAGTTAAACTCACCAAGAGGTATGTACAATCAAACAAAGCTCCAGTTCCCGTTTTCCAAGAGACTGCCCCTGCTACCAAAGGCCCGGTGGGGAGAGCCACCTTCCCTGATTCCTCTTGAACCTCCACCTCTGTGCAGAGGAGAACCCACAATTCATGGCCCCGTCAGGACCAAAACACACTTCCCATGAGCACCCCAACCAATACGCTGCAGAACATTGCCATGCACCATTTCCCAGCTCACCAAAACGTAGGATGTAGACTGAAAAACAAAAATTCAGCTGTATAATATATATGCGTATTATTGTAACCTTCTGCCTGGCAACCAGAATTACCAAACCTAAGGCAAATACACTACCCTACTTTGCTGCAAACCAATACAAGGGTGGTTTTTTTTTTCCTTTCAGGAAAATACCTAAAATATATTAATGTAAAATTAGAATAAAAATTGAAACCTTAAAAGTGCAATCCTTACTTGCTTATTTAAAATATGATTAAAACCTACTATTTAATTTAAATTAACCCACCCTGGCACAAACAGCTTCATTTTAAGTATGTGTCTATGATTCTGAAACTGTAAATATACCACAAAGCATTCTTCCAAAACCTTTGGTGAGCTTAAAGGAGAAAGATTTATGCTGGGTAATATGCAAGCAACATTTCACTCGCCTATCAAAATAATTATTCCCCCTGCGGGGGAATAAAGTGTTATGCAACAGTAAGTTAATTTCTTATTTCAATCCTGGAAGAGATGTATTAAGAACCAACCTAAAATCAGAATTACTTCTTAGAAGAATTGTATTTAGTATTTTCCATGAAATACCGAAATGTTTCTCATGGATAATTCTGTAACCATTACATATTTAAAACACACAGGAGTTAAATAAATTCATACACCTGATAACTACATAATCAAATTGGAGTTAATAATTCAACATATGTCACGCAGTATACCGAGTGCCGCTTTATACCTGAGATTTTTGAGGTATATTTATTAAATGCGATATTGATTTTAAAAATTATTATCTTCCTTACATTCAATTATTTCTGCTCATTTTGGTAATGAAGACGGGGTGTAAAGGAATGCAGGAGCAAACTGCAACCCTACAATGTTTTTCCACTGGTCATGCTCTGGTCTTCCATAAACATACACAAATTCAGAGAAAGTACAATGGTCCAGAGCACTCCAGATTTCAGTAAATGCAACTAATCTGTGCATAAAGCCTTTTATTTATTTACAGAATTAAAGGAGACAATTAATTCCCTTAAAAAAAAAAATCCATCTTTGTTTTGGTTTGCATTGTATTACCCAGATCCACCTAACAAAACAGAAAAATTTACTGGTTGGCAGTGTCTCTGGTGTAAAGGTGTGTCACATAACAACACAAAACTGTAAGTTATTAGCCAGACAGATCTCCTTAAAATTATTATATCTGTTCCAAAGATATACAAAACCTATCTAATTTGTCTTTGGCCCGATCTCCAATAACATACTTCAGGCACAAAGATATTCTCTGTAGCCTTTGAGCTTCTCTTCTTTTTAATAAATTATTGTTCCCCTTTGTAATGTGTAATAAATAATTTACTAGTATTATTATTTGGTAGAAATAAATTTATCATAAGATAGTTCTGTATTGATTTGAATGAAGAATTATGGTTCAAAAATCACTTGAAATGTATTAATACTAATACTCATGACACTGAATAAAACATTGGATTACATTTTTTAAAAAAATACGCTCGAAGGCAGAATGAAGTTAAATAATTTGCCTTCAGTCATACAGAGTTGTTGATGACAAAATTCAGAATTCAAGACTTACAATATTCAGACCATTAGGAAAAAAGTCTAAGATGTTTAACTTCTACGATCTTAATCTAAAGCCTTTTAAAATGCTGTACGCATCAAAACAGGCTTTTCATTGATTTGAAGAGCAGGTCCTCCAAAGATTAATGCAAATAATGCATTTTTTTAATATTATTCATCAGTGTAAACACTTTAGATACAGACCAGCCCAAACTAGGAAAAACACATTTGCATACAACAAGTATGCTAAATTTTATAACCTTGAGCCTTATGGCACTACAGTGCCAAATAACTCCCAAATGGAGATACAGATCCTTATCAGCACTAAGAGCTTCAGCCTTAAAAACTGAAAAATAGAAAGCAACTGATACATTTCTTTTTACAATGGCATTATTGATCACATTGACAAAATGAACAGAGAAGAAAAACAAAGAAAGCAGTAAAGCTCCAGCTGTTATAGAAGACACAATAAAACATGGGGCTGACTAACCATATAAATTTCCCTGAGGCACAAAACACACTTTAAACAAAAGAGGCCACATCTGAACTGGCAGAGTAGTGGAAAACAGTTATCTTTACATTTCTCTGTTTAAAAGGCTGTTCTAAGACCAGAACCACGTTCTTAAATAAAAAGAGTGAGTTGGCAAAATTTTCATTCCCCTCCTCCTCCCAGCAAATTAATCCTGCAGCTCACAAAAGGATGAAGCCTGGATTTCTGAGTTGTGTCCTCCATCCTTTTCACTCCCCACTGCTGCCATAGCTTCAGGAATTATCTGGGTTCTCTAGACCCTTCTACAGTACTTTGCCACATCCCTTAATTATTGGCTGGGCAAAAGGCAGCCTGTGCTGTGTCAGACTGTGATCTCCGAAGATGTTTATTAGTTGGCTAATGTACATATGCTCATCGCCAAGCCCATCTATCCTGGTAACAGTCCAATTCATGTTACAGCCCCTCTCTCAGCAGTGGCACTTATCTAGATTTATCTTTTCTAAGCAAATGTAGATTTTCACAGACCTCCTCTACTTTTGCCATTTCTCTCTCTCACCACAACAAATTTGACTGAAAGGGTTAAAACTCCTGAGGAGGAAGAGAGATATTGAGTAAGTCGGCTGACAGACAGATGCATAGCAAGCATGCATGAGATCCATTTCCATAGGAAATTTGCCTTAAATATAGCAAAATAATGTCTATTATCACCATTAACTATTAGAAACTAACTTCCAAGATGTCATTTTGACTTAACTTTACCTGAAAGTATCTGTTATTCCCTTACAGATGTGAAGTCACTCACTAACTTGGTGCAATATGATTACAACAGTAAGCACAAGGAGAATAAGGTTTATTTTTTATATTTTAAATTATTGTTTTAAGACCTCCAAGGAAAACTCACCTTGAGAAATGGAGTCATAAACATTAATCTCCTGACTGTGCCTGTAGCTTGGTTCTACCTGAGCGGATGAGATCAAATTGCATTTTTAAAACACTGAAGAATCATACTGCAAGAATCAACCCCTGTAGCACAGTCAATATGCCTCTGTGGATACTCCAGGGAAATGTTTAGAATTCTCCAGCTACAGTATTTTCTGAACAATTTAATCAAACTGACCTAATACTCTGGAAAGAACTGAACCATTTTTTCTATTACACAACGTGCAAGTCCAAACCTCCTTGTAAATAATCTCCAGTGAACCAGTTAGCTGGATACAAACATTTCAAACATCAAAATGCATTCCAAACTTTAAAACTCTACCTTTTCATTTTTTTGCTATTTTTTCTTGTCAGATGTCTAAAAAGTTTATCATTTTTGCAGACCAGATTTACGTTCTTAAAGAACATAAAAACTAAGAGATATAAAAGACTTATTTTGTGATCATATGCATGTAATTGTTATTGTTCTACTCTACCATCCACATTCATGAGCACAACAGTAGAAGCAATCCAAAGGCATTCTTTTTATACCTTCCCAAGCAAATAAAAAATTAAAAATTTACAGTGCATGTCTACAGAGACAATTTTTAAGAGTTATGCAAAGCCTTTTGTTGCCTCTCACAATCCTGAAAATCTGCTTTCAGCAAAAATCACTGCATCATCTTACTTATAGAATAGTTCAGACTGTAAATAATGCTGTGCATAATGCTTACTACCGTGAGTGGGGTTAATTATTACCACTGCTCTGTTCAGTACGGCTACTGATAAATTTGTAATTTATCTTCTACCAAAAACTAATTAAGCTTGACAACATAATTGTAAGAAACCATATACAAAATTACTTTGCACTCTAGAGGTTGCTGCAACTCAGCAATCTAGCAGGATAGGAAGAGTGTACAGCCATACTTCAGTTTCAGACAGCACTTATATTTATAAATGGTTTAGGAAGGTTTGTAAGAGTATGAGACAGAGGTGGTCG
Organism: Aptenodytes forsteri; assembly: GCF_000699145.1. Lineage (NCBI taxonomy): Eukaryota > Metazoa > Chordata > Aves > Sphenisciformes > Spheniscidae > Aptenodytes > Aptenodytes forsteri. Next base: position 9,439,599 of record NW_008795405.1, read on the forward strand.
GAGGAATGAAACATGGCCAGCATATTTACATTATTACCTTAACTGTTACAATAAAACTATGAAGCAGTCCTAAATGACTGCAAAAGACACCTCAGTTTTGCATATCATGTTAAATACAACATACCCTGTGATCTTTGTATTATGATGGACTTTGGCTTCGTATCAGCTCTGAGGGAAGAGAGTCATCTATCAGAGAGATACCAAAGTTGCCCATCAAGTTCTCAAGTTTTCACAAGCTGAACATGTGAAATTTGATATATGCCACCATAAATGTGGTTCTGAGTTAATACTTAATTTTTGTAACTTATACTGAAATGTGGTCCTTAAAAACAAAGTACAATATAGGCTAAAATATAAAACAAACAAATTTTGTTCCTTAAAGTTTTGTCAATAATTATCATACAAAAAATTTCCAGTAGACCAAAATGTAACTCATAAACAGTGTTAATAACTGAAATCTAGATCCCAAAGTCAGTCTTAACATCTTTCTCTGTGTAATTTGATCTTCCAGACAGGTGGCCTGTGGTAACACAGACTACACATAACAAACCTAAAGGCTAAATTCCCAGGGGTTTAAAATACAAGCAAGGTCTTACTACCAGAGAATTTTACTTTACCTCTGCCTGGCAGAGCAGCTCCTCTTTTCCTAAAAGCTATAATTTGGGATCTTATTACATCCACTATTCCCTGCACCACGTGTCATTACCAGAAAGGCTCCTGAATGTGGCTAGAACATCTCTGTACTGGCAGACTGAGTATCAACAGCTGCAATACCATCAGGGGGTAATGCAGAACTGGTTGGAACAAGAAGCTAACCCCAGCCTGTGTTGCTAAAAGCTTCAAAAACTCACCATACTGACTGGACCAAATATACAAGAAATTTAGCCTAGGTAAACAACTCTCTTAAGAGTTTTCCCTTGCTATGGTGCCTAGAGGATGGGCAGACTCAAGGGTAGTGGAAACTGGCAAGCAAAAAGCATAGTTCAAAACATCTCCCAGTAGAATTAATAAATGTTGTGCATACTTCAGAGTTTGGCAATACACCAGATAGGGTTCTTTTTATTTAATAAAAGTACAACTTGCTAGACAGCAACCATGATAGTCAAAATGATAAACTGAATCATAATCCCACTCACGACCTTCCAAAAAATATCTTTTAAAACTAAAATTTGGCTTAATAAGCAAGAAAATGAGAAAACACTTTTTAAGTTATCCAAGGCTAGCGAGGAAAAAAAAGAAACCCTCGTTTTCTGCATAAAGCAAACCTCCTCCACCACACACACAAAGCTAGCATACACGTATTTTTCAAAGACGAGTATTTCTACAGCCATGCCTCCAACATCTACCAGCCAATAGCTGGAAGCAAATCTGAACACACCTGAGAACCCGCCAATGAGAAGCCAGCACCATTTTTATGGGAATGCCCCTATTTCGGGTTCTCCCCAAAGTTACCTCACGGAAAGTAACTTTATTCTTAAGTACGGTAACTTCATTCAAACCGGCAGCGACACGCCTTGCGCTGAGTACGCCTGTGCGCGCCTGACGTACGCTCGTACTCTGCGCATGAGGGCGGAGCCGCGGCAGAGGGGCACACCACCTTCCGAAACAGCGCTTACAGAGCGCCCTCAGCCGCGGGGCTGGCTGGCCAGACGAGCCCTTCCGCCGCGCTCCCAAGCCTCCAGAGGCGTTGGGCATAGCCCGCCGCTGCCGGGGGCCGGGCG
>NW_008795405.1:9441373-9441829 GCF_000699145.1 Aptenodytes forsteri
CCGGGCAGCAACGCGGGCACGCACGGGCGGGCCGGGCTATCCCGTCGGAAGGCGGGCTGGCTGGCGGCCGGAGCAGGCCCGACGGGATGCGCGGAAGGCCCGGCACGGTGCAGAAGGCTCCGTGTGGAGGCGAGTGGAAGCGGAAGGGCTTCCTGAGGGCTGGGCCGCGGAGGGCTGTTGGGGGAAAGAGGGTTCTCCCAGGACTTTACCTTTCTTGGAGCTCTCGCTGCTGTCGGCTGGGGGCTCCCCGGGCTCGGTGGCACCGGCAAAAGCCGGGAACAGGGCCATGTCTCGGCTTACCACCACTGCTGTCTGCCCGAACTGCCCCGCGGAGTGGCGGGGCAAGATGGCGCCGCGGCGCCGAGCACACTGGGAGATGTAGTTCGTCCGCCCGACCTCCCAAAATGGCGGCGGGGCCCGGTGCTTGCTGAGGCTGGGGGGGGGGGGCCCCCTTTT